>NW_008825071.1:4351295-4411338 GCF_000699105.1 Pygoscelis adeliae
ACACACAGAATAAGTCTTGGCTTCATTTTCTTGCCAGCTATCAGACAGCATTGCTCATGCACAAATCTTTTGGTATTTAATATTCATAGTGCAGAAGCATCTACTGATCCCAATTAGGATCAAGAAATTTTATGAGAGGTGTTGTACAAAACAAAGATTGGCACAGTTCTGTCACAAAGCACTTACAGTTGGACAGGTTGACAACTCAACTATTGCTGCACTGTGTATTATGTGAGAAGTGTATTTTAATGTTATTCTAGACATTAAAATACACTTAAATGCAAATATGACACTACGGGTAGCTCTATGTGGTATGGAGGGCATTCCACTTCTTGTAACAAATGCAGGACAATACTCTACTTTAGCTATTTTGCCTTGGTAGCTGCTGCTTTGTCTTACCAGGTTTTTTTTTATATTTTTGTGTATATATTTTATTTCAGTGGAAAATTCAATGACATGATAGTATTAGTCAAGCTGAATCTAATTTAGAAGATAATTCTTTTTCAAACAAAAAGAAATTTGGCCCAAATTAACAAAAGTATACATTTTGACTGTCTTCCTAATGGGGACAATTTGACATTTGATTTCAAAATTCAGTAATTTTTTTGAGAGACGTGTCCCTTCACCAACAGTTCTTTCCCCAAGAGAGACGACATAATAGTGGTTTGCTTGTGTTTGGTTTAACAGAACACTTATTCTCACTCTTAACCAATGACAAAAAGGCTTTTCTAGTTCATGAAGTACAAAAAAATAAGGAAAAAATCAAATCTTTGCATAGGCCTATTGGCCATGATCAACCTTCTTTCCTGGGAGGCATATTAAGACAGAAGAGGTTACCTTTGAGGTGAGTTTAGTATTTAAGGATTCTTGGGAAACCTGCATTACTGACAGAGAACAGCTTTCCCAAGGCTGAGCAGAGAGCTGGATGCGATCAGAGCTCAGGAGTAATGTCTCCCAGTCACATGCAATCCCCAGCTGTCTTCTGCAGCCCACTGAAGGCCCCTTGCAAGCCGAATCCCCCAAATGAGGCAGTAGAGGATGCTTCTTCAAATATCTCCTTGATGCCACGGATGTTTCTATGGTAATTCTGCTTTCAAAGTTAACAGGCTCGTGCTGCATGAGAGGCTACACCAGGGCCCAAGGAGATGAATGAACCTATCGAAGGTTGTGCATACCCAGGGGGCTTCCATAATTTTGGGTGCGCAGAAATACGAAGATGGAATAATGACAATGTTGTGCTGCACTTCAGTTGTTGAATTACTTCAGTACCTTGCTCACAGATGTGTGCATGTGAATCTAATCAACTAAACTCCTCACAGACAGCAGAGATTATTTTGAGATATTATTCCTGCTTCTGCTACAGAAAAAGGACCAGCCTTTCATAACCTCTTGTATACAGGGATGCGTGTGTGCCTGCGTACACAAACACACACCCTCTCTCTATACACACAAAAAAGCTGAGGATAAAAAGTATCCTATATATAGCACATCATTCTCAGAAACATATGACCTCTAATAACAGACTCGCCTTTCCATGCGGAAAAAAACACACCAAAAACCTGTTTGATTGTTCATCTACCTAAACATTTACAACAAAAAAGCAGCAGTGGAAAAGGACAGGTGGCACTATCAGAAATACATATCTGAAGAAAATAAGATTTTTCCGTATCACTTTAACTCCTAGAAAAGGAAGCTTTTCAGTATCTTTTCTTCTTGAATCATTTTTGCTTCAGATCCTAAACCAGCACATTCAACTATTCAATTTGCTGTTCAATAATAGGGACTTACATTGTCTTTTAAATGCATACAGAAAAGTTGCATCTTTTTACTTTCATTTTCCCTGTGTGTTTGTTGCATACTGACATCAAATTCCCTGCAGGCATCCTAACCTTGCAATTGGAGAAACAGTGCTCTAGGGTTTTCCACGTGACTAATACACCTGGATAAAAAGTGCTAATTGTCACCAACTTCCATTAAATGACAGCAGTAAGGCACAAAATATGCTTGATTTGCAGACGCTAGTGCCACTGGGAGTTAGCAGCAGATTAATAATAGTGCAGACCTTGAACATTCCCCTGGCACTGCCAGTCTGGGTTTCCAGTGTAACGCCAGATTATGAGGCCTTTGTTTTTAGCTTGCTTTCCTAAGGAAATAAGGCTTTGGAAGTTGCACTGTCTCTCTGTGCATGTGTTTGACTGTCCTACCTTCCCACAATAATTTCCGGTCAATCTGAATACATTTTATAGGAGGGTAGAGGTCACAAATGTACAATGGTCTTAGCCATTTTGTGAAAAACAGGCAGCTAGGTAGATATAATCAAGCCTGAGCTTAAGTATTTCATTTCAAACATCCTGGCTTTCTAGATTCAAGTATACGAACCCTAATTCTCCTCAAGTTTTGTTAGCGCTGAAAGTAGAAGGGAGATGTGCCATATCACATATTCCGCAGGCAGCAATTCTTGCATCTGACCACCTTTACAGATCAGGTGTCGGACTGCATTCCCAGTTGTGGTTTCTTTTTTTGTTTACAAATCTATATGCCAAAAATCCTATTTCAGCTTGAGGCTTTGCGTGTGCATCATGAGGCAGCTTCTTGCCCAGGGACAATCTTGCTCCGGTTTCCTCCAGAGAAGTTCAGGAGCCAACACCTTACCTTCTCCTTTCTTCTTGCTCTGCTGCTCCTGCTGCTGCTTCCTCTGCTCTCGGCACACATGGGCACGTACTGTTGGGTATGAGGACACCACCCCTATGGCATGCAAGCTTACTGACAGCTCCGGTGGCATTACAAAGCTCATTTCTGCATGCAGCAACATGATTACGGCAAAGGTGAGGGCGAGGTTGAGCGAATGTGTTTCAACACTTCTTTCTTGGTATTTATTACTGTGCCATAGCACTCCTGCAATCTGGCCTGCTGCTGCTCCAGCTGCTTATGCAAGCTCCTGATTGAGCGCAACAGCAGAAGCCGTCGGTACATAGATAGCTGGAGCCGGTACTTCTCCTTTTCCTCCTTTTTCTTATTTTCTAAGGTCTCCATTACTTTTGCAGTCTTCGTCCAAATCACCCGGCCCAGACTAGAAGGAGCTGTATCGCCCTTAGCACCGCTCTCCACCTGCGACGTGTGGCAGGCCCTGGGGTCGTCCCCGGGGTCGCTGTCGGGCAGGGCAGTGACAGCCTGCGGGGGCTCGCTGGCCCCGCCAAGCGCCCTTGGGACCTGCGGCATCTCCAAACTCAGGTCGCTGTCACAGCAGGAGCTTTCGGAGCACAGGGAGGCAATGCCCACAGGCTGCAGGTTACCGACTGCTGCCAGGTACGATGAGCCACCTAATGATGCATTTACAGCTGTCAGACGATGCTCAGCCAACCCAGAGGCTGTCCTCTGTGCCTGGCTACCACTAACCATCTCTGGGCCAGCAAGGGCTTTTGCCCGGGCCACAGCCTTGCTGGAGAGTATGGACAGTCTTTCTGGCGCTGCTGAGCTTCCCTTGTCTTCATAAAGGCTGGCTAACAAAGGGCTGGGAGAGCAACCGGGGGATGCCATTACAGCATCACAATTCGGAAACGGGTCTTCATCATCACTGTTACTTTGGATCTCCTCTTCATCTCTTGGTATTACACTTACTGTCTCAGCCATTTATTGCATGAGCTAGAGAAAGTTTCTGTGGACAAAGTGGAAGCAAGAGGATTTCATTTCCACGTACGTACACACACAGAAGCCCAGTGCAGAGTGACATTTGAAGAAAGAACCTCTTTTTATATTTAAGCAATGGACCTATTACTTTGCTCATAAAGCACAACCCTTGGGTCACTTCAGGCCATTTCTTGTGATTTGCATTAGATGTTCTTCGAGACACAACATTAATCCAATAATAATTAAAATGATATACTGTACTATTAACATTCTCAAATCTTTAAAGGCAAGCTATCTATCCCTGCAGCACTGGCTGTGCTGACTAATTAAACAGAATACAGTTGTAAATGGGCATTGTAAGCACTTCTCCCATTTAAGAACACAGCTCTAACAAGTGTAGTTTGTAGAGACAGTCGAGTTATCAGGATTGATCAGCTTTAAAGGGAGGTGGATGTACCACAAACAGCAGGTTGCATTTAAATGCCCTCTCCAAAATTACTCTCTCTGCTACCAGTTTGTTTACAAGGTTGCCTTTTCCCCTCCTATTAATTCTAACAGTAAAGCAATATTAGCACCACTCTAGCCATAGACAGGAAAAAGAAACCAAACACTTACCGAGGTTACTGGGGGAAAGGAAAAGAGTTACAGTGCATTGTGTCTGTGTATCATGTTTTCTTGAATGTGAGTCAGCACAATCTGGAACAGAAACATCACGGTGCCAGAGCAGGAGCAGCAACAACATTACGCTGTTCCACCCAGCAACAACACAGTCAGTCCCAATCACAGAGGAGTGCAGGGCTGGTTTCTTCCCCCACCAAGAGGATATTCCTCCCTGGCATCCAGCTTTTATGTCATCTTTGAGCACTAAAATGAAAACCAGGGTTGGATGACACTTCTTTTCCCACCTCAAAAACAAACATACACGATTCACTCATTCTACGGGGGGACAGTATCTATGGCCCTTCCCATCCCTGCCAGTCAGCAAGAAGGTAACACAGCACCAAAAAGAGGGCGAGGCATTCTGGTCTCCAGTGTACCCATTTTCCTTCAGAGAAACTAATCTTAGATAAACTTTAGCTGCATGAACAAGCTAAACTGCAAAATGAAACAAGCATTCAGCACCAACTGAATGCTAAGCATAAAGGCAGACAGAAACTGTAGATTTAAGTGTTTAATGTACACCCATGTTTAATTATGCTGGCCTAATCTTTAAGGAGCAGCTCTACATCCAGCTAAGGTATCCCACAAAACAATAAACTTGATCTGTAGAAATGTTGTTCAGAAAAGCTACCTTCAACATCCTCTCTCACTTGTAGTGCCAGGAACAAAATTCACAAATCATCTATCTGCATCTACTTCAGTCAATTTACTACAGGGCTTCAGTTGCCCCAAGACTTTCTCTACTCCATTCTGCTAATATAAATAGAAAAAAGAACCAATCCAAAATACTATCTAGAATCTTCCTGGAGCTGGAAAAGAATGAAGGTAGATCCTATCTCCACTTCTACATGTGCTGCAATACAGATAATCATTTCTTATTTTTCATCTGTACTGACTATGCTTCTTTCTGATGAATCTGTTAGGATATACTTCCAACCTTGAACATATGAAGTCCGGCTAACATAAATTCAGATTTGTACCCTGAGGTCTAACTTGAATGCATTTTTTGGTGCAAGAGATATTTTGCACTGAATTGGTAAAATAAACTAAACCTTCTTTGTTCATGTGCCAGATCATGCTGCAGGTCATATAAATAATATTAGGAAGAGATTAATATCCAGTGAGTTAATAAACTGCAAGTTTATATCTTGGTGATTGCCATTTATCTGAATCACAAGTTATGGTAATTGAAGAATACGGAATTCAGATAACAGGGATTTTACTGTATTACACACTGAAAAGATTCATTGTAATACCGCATTATGTATAGAGTCTTTTAGTTTCGGCTGCTCTCCTCTCCAAAACACTGCAAGCGTATCTTCCCACTACAAAGAGGACAGCAGATGGGTGCTAGGTAATACATGGTCTCCAGCTATGTCAATACTTTTCTATCAGCAATAGTATTCTGTTCCTCACTTCTACCTTTGTAGCAATTTGCTGCAAAATAACTATTTTCTAATAGTCTAACAGGGCATGAAAAAAAAGAGGGGTTTGGGGGGGGGGGTGTTTCATTGTTTGTTTTTGGGTTTTGTTTTTGTTTTTTAAAAGCTCTCTGCAGCTTTAATTTTTTCAGCAAAATTTTACAGGCAGTGCTGTTTGAAGGGATGGGGAGGGGGACAAAAAAGTGGTTTTGCACACCAAATTAGTTTCACCAAAAATAATATTAAATGTTTTATAGGTGTGGATCTGGATGCAATAAATAGCATCTGATACAATCAACTAAATAAAACTACAGTCAAAACTCATTGAGCTAGATGGCTTTTCATAGAATATTATGACTTCAGCTGTAATCCATGAAGCTTAATAGCAAAAAATGATCAGTCCATTGGACTTAGAGATTCAACAAAATAGAAATAACGTAAAAGATACATATTTATTATTGCTAAAATGCAAGTGCCATTTATGGTTAGGGCTGCATGCACCTTTCTGTTATTACCCTCCCTTCCATTGTTCACAACTTCCTAACATCTCACCTAGAGCATCAGATGGAAACTTTCTAGATTCAGTTTCTGCCTGAAGGTGAATATATACTGAACACTTCAGCCAAAAAGATTGAGACGCTCGAGTATGAAAGCAGGAACAAAAACAGTCTTAAGGCTGGGGAAATTTATAGAAATGTTTCAGGAGAAAGGCCTCTTGTGTAACACACAGAATGGGGAACAGGGAACAAGACCGCAGCTCATTTCAAATGGAAACATGTAAATTCTTGTTCTGAGATGATACAACAATCCTTCTTTTCCCCCCAAGACTGTTACCTTGACAAAGCGACTCCTACAGTTTAGCTCCCTTTTATTTGCAATTCAACAGCTTAATAGAGACCTGAAAAGACCTTACATTAGCTTCCTCTGCTGCAAGAGGCACATTGTGCCATTTCACTGATGAAGAAACATTTTGAGAAGAGTTTGATATTCCCATTGAGAGCCCATCGCAGGTGGACTTTGCTTGATGACTCTTGCTCATTCCTGGACTTGTTTTCCACCGTAATATTTGTGGGAACCTTTCCAGGCAGAAGCTGCATCAGATTTCATGGTGAATACATCTGTCAGTCCAACACACAGAATTTCAGGTAGGTAAAATGAAAGCAAAGACACCTCCAGTTGAGGTTCATTGCATTTTATTGCCACCCACTCACAGGTAGATGAGCAGCAGTTGCAAGGTGTAGACCCTGAGGAGCCACCTTCAAGCTGTCAGTCTTGCATACCCCTGCAAGGCCTATGCCAGCAGAGGTTTTTAATCCATTGCACTCCTTCAGATATTAGCTACAAGAGGTACTTGGCAACCTACAGGCTCATTCATATCTGTAAGCACGTGATGAAATACTCTGTGCTTGCCTGCATATGGAATGAGGGCTTAGCCCTCACAGTTGTGTCTCGCATGGCAGCAGGAAAGAAATGGTGACGGGGGAGTCCCTGCAGATAGTCATGACAACTATTTCTCCTTTCTCTTCCAATTATAACGCCATCCCTCAGTGTGGACAGACGTGAGGACAAGAAGGTGCTTGGTCTCATTTTTCTATTAAGTACAATTGTTTTACCGAAGTTCAAAGCGTAACAGCCAAACACACTTATGAACAGCATCAGAAGGTGATAAGCACTGGCGAAGATATGTCATTATAAGACTGCAGCCTGTAAAGCTATGTTGTTTTGTATTTGAGTTTGGGGAGTACTTTTAGCAAAGTAGTAAAAAATATCCTATTACACAGTAGTGTAATTCCATATTTTATATTAATTGCTCTTACAGATCAAAAGCCATATTCTGTCTGTTAATGTACACACTCACATGGCCTCCTGTGAAATCAATGAGATCCACATGTGTGCATCTGAGGCCTAAGTTTTTCCCCAAAGATTCTTTAAAATCCTTTTACAGAGCAGTAAGTCATAGAAGCAAGTCGTATGTTCCCGTTCTTCCGCCTCCATACCCAAAACAGACACGAGTTATTACAGGTTGCTCTGCATTATGCTGGATGGTAACAGTACCCCGAGGGGCCACTGGCCAGCCAGGGATTGCCGTCATTCTGCTCTCACCCTCGTCCACACCTAGACATTTCTGCAATCCTTTTACACCAGCAGAGAAACAAGAATGAAATGGAGACCAGCTCCGTGTGTAGCCCACTGATGATATCAAGAAGTGCTCTAGATATTTCAGCGGCAGGGAAAAGCACGACGGGACATCTCAGTGGCTTTCAGACAGAAGGAAATTAGGTATCTGTACAGAGCTGCAGTGCAATCATGTGTGCAGATAACCTGGAAGCTTTTAAGAAAAAGCAGAGTGGATACATGATTTTACCAGTGGGGAAAGGTTCAGTGGCTTCAAACCTGAAAATCCAGGGATTCCAGTAGACCATCTTTATAATCAGGGTAAAAAACATTGAAACAATCTGCCACGACTGGCAAAAATTAGCACGCTTGCTGCCAGTCTCAACAGAACTGCCTGTCAGAGATGCAAATCTCTGAAGGAGTAGCTTCGACTGCATTCAGACTGAGGCTGAGTTGAGTTTGCAAGCTTCGAAATCTCAAGACTGCAGGTGCCAAAGTGACCCAAACACTAGGAAGGGCTTGATGACAGCTCTCACTGCAGTATTTCAGCAACACTACTCCTAACCCTTCTTAGGCTTAAATATTCCCAGGAACACAAAATGAAAAATATATTTATATGACATTATACAGATATTTTAAAAGTGGAATGTTTCGATTTTTCCTCAAGGCAGCAGCTGTTCTCCCTACCTATGTGGAAAGCATTAGCTTATGATTTGAATCACTGTTAACTGAGTAAAAGAATAATGGCACCATTGCCTAAACCAGTTCATAGTCTGAGTCCATATTCCTGCCATCCGATCCACGGAGCTGTGTTTTTATGCTGAAACAGCCACAAAGAACTTTCTAAGGGCTTGTTGTGAACTCAGGGATCTACTTCAGCTCGCACAATAAGCGGTTAACATTGGCACAGAGGCCAAGGTGGAAAGGGAGAAACCATGGGCACGTGTAGCTGGGCTTTTGTTTGATTTTCCCCCAATTGGGCAGACCTACTGATATTGGGCAGACCCAATAGGCATCAAATGGGCTGGCACATTTCAATGCAGAGCAAACTGTTTGCATTTCTAAAGTGGGTTAAGAATGCTTCCCATTGGACAAATAAAGGAGGAAGGCTTGCACGACCATTACAACCACTATGAACTAGTGGAGAGCAAATGGAAATCTTTATATTGACTTCAAAAACACCAATTAATCTTGAGAACTGCCAGTTTACCCCATTTACTGTTTTTTCTTCTAATGGAGAGATTACACTTGCTATAATTCGTTACAATTGTACTGAAAAGGAAAATCTGATTATAAACTGAAAAAATGATGGTCTGCAAAAAATAGCTTCCCTTACATGTTAAGTGAAAATGAAATTCTAAAACATCAAAGGTTTGATTATTTTTTTTCCCATAACAAAGAAAACATTGTGTTTTATGGTAGCAAAATTGAAGGTGACCGTCCTCAGTGTTATGCTCCTGCCTCTATTTTTTTTAATCTTAATTTTGCAGGGTGCCTATCATTTTGTTTAGCAAAAAATAAAGTATGGGAGGGGGAGAGAAAAAAATGCAAAAGAATTTGAAGTAGGAAGATCACGTAACCTGAGATGCTATTACAGGCTTTCTATGGAGAAGAGACTAAATAATTCTTCCTGCAGAAAAGATGGTACTTGAAATATATTTGAATAACCTTCAGTATTAAAAGATTTAAAAGTATTGTTCATATATTGCAAGAACTCCATGCCTAGAAGGTAAATACTGGATTACCCAACCTAGCTGTTGGATTTCAGATGTGAAAATGAGCATGTAGACAACTCACGTGTCTCGTTACAATTCACATCCGGTATGCATTGAGAGAAAAATCCTTTCTGCTAAGGAATATGTAAACAGACTATGTAATTTTTGATAATTGATGCTTATGTTTGCTTTCATTTTGACACTTGATCATAACTGACAAACCGATGGCTAGGAAAGAAGAAAACTTTAAGCTGTAAGAATAATAAACAGAGCACTGTGAGAGATGGGGGGGGTGGACCATACATGGGAGGAAAACTTCAGGAAGTGGGGCTAAGCCACAAATGGATAAAGTAATTGTTTGGTGTTTCACCACAACTTAAAATGAACTTATAGCCCTTTCCAGAAGCCAAGTACATTTTTTTTTTAAAAGTAACAACATTAAATGCTTTAAAAAGGGTGTGCATTTTCTGCCTTAGCTGTTACACCAGAATGGTGTGAAGCAAGAATATTAAGAAAATTACATTTAAAATAAAAAAAAATTATTAAGAAACAGTTTCAGATCAAGTGGCTAACAAAAAAAAAAAAAAAAAAAGCATTCATGCTGTTTGAGTGTAACCATTTCCACAAATCTTAAATTGACTCATGAGGAGCTTAACTCTACAGATCGGTATCAAGGACTGAAAAGACTGCATCTACAAACACCTTCTCAAAAATTCTGCTTTCTCATTCTGTATGCCTTGGTGCGTAGCCCACTGTGGTGCCGCCTACATATCAACCCTTGCATAGCACCCAAAGCAATCCAGCTTTACTCATAATGTCTACATAGGCTCACTTGCTGTCTGTGTTGTCCACACACAAACATAGAGTGAAAAAAACTTTCCCAAGCTTGCCTAGGGCTGAGAAGAAGGTCAGGCTTGCTCACTCCGTAATGCCTTTGAAGCTGCTAACGTGGCTGAGATGGATGAGAGTGAGTAGGATACAAGCCTGTCTGTCGGCAAAAAACATGATCTCAGCAGTATGTAGTGTAATTGATTTAAATCTCATCTACAGCAGAGTTAACAGACTCCAATGGGGAAAGAAGGCATATGGACCACAGGGTTTGTTGTACTTGACCATGTTCTTACTTTGCAATGTAGGCATTGCTCAGCAACCTGGATTTTTGCAGCCTGCTTCCAGTGGTTAGTACAGATAATTCTTTCACACCAGCAGTTTCATTTTCACATCCAGACACTCTTTGCTGAGTGTCTGTCAAAGTCCAATTCATTACCTGCAGAATTATCAGCTAAAACCCTATCACTTTTCTATAAGTGAATTTTTTAAGATTAGAAAGTAACAGAGAAAAGATAGTCATATACAATTAATGAAAGATAAGCCTCCAAATGTTTGGATGTTTATTTTACACATGTGTATCTACAGATACTTATTTCTTAGAGGAAGAAGATAAATGGAGCCCAATTTTGACTTGATTGAACAGAGGACAGGCTAAGAAAGAAGAATCTGAGATACCAATCCAACCCACTGAAGTCTCAGGCTGAACAGAAGAAATAATGTGTCCTTCCCAAAAACAGCAAGCATAGTTATGTTCCGGATGTCAAAATTAGGTAATGCTTCCTTGTACCACTGAAGTTCCCTGTAGCTCTGCCTGCTCGAACCTTGAACCCCTGTTGTACCTCCCTGAGCCCCAGGCAAAGATCCTGCTAGAACCCCACTGGCATGTGTAGTCCCAAATCCTCCTTGTACCCAGAAGGCACTAACAAGCTGTTATCAACTCCGGTGACACCAGGACACAATTTTACCCTCAGTTATGCTTACAGAGCCTCCTTGAGACCTACCTGAAGAGCATTAAAAGATCATTGCCAACTATCAATGTATTATTTGCCACCTTGCAAGCTTTCTCCCCATCCTTTCTAAAACCTTCGCCAAGGCACCACCAGCACTACCTTGGTGGCTCTGGAAGAGATCCCAACACTTAGTGGAGGTATTGTACTAATGAAGATTTTGAGAGCAGTAAGCAAAAACATCGTGTTTGACCTCACACTTGACAAATTACTCACAGTTCCCTGCTTTCCTTCACAAGATTGTCTTCATAACAACCATTGCCACTAGGGATCTGAGACAGTGGGTGCAGCAAATAAATAAATAAATGCCTACAAATATGAACTCCACTTCCTTAGGCAAAAATAATGATTCAAATGAGTGAAGGATCTGCTGCTCTCTTATGTATGGTAGTTGTACATACACCAACGTGCAAGAAGGCTTCCAGAGACTTCTATCATTGCTCGGGTAAATGATAATTCAAATTGCCAGTCTACTGATTTAAGGAACTTGCATTAATCTCAAGGGAAGGTTGCTGTTTTGTCATTCTAAAAGGATGGCACACCTCTGCAGCTTCTTTCAGTATAGGTTGAGGGAATGAGTGTGTATCACATATGCCAGAAGGAGGTGGAATTGGCCAAGCCAAGCAAGTTAAGGCAATCCAAAGCTTTGAGACAGGGGAAAAATAAATCCATGTGGAAGCACACATAGTACATGTATGAACAACACCCACACAGACTATGTGAGGTCTTGCTTTCCTGCTTGGAAGAACAAACAGTCCTGCTCATTTTTAGAGACAAAGCCACCAAGCTCGTTGGACAAAAGTACAAGTCATGAGAAGTACAGGGCACCTAATCTAGGTAATATTTCTCATCCTAAAGTGTTTTCAACACAGACAGGAGAAACTGCCACTTGGAATAGGCTTCCCTTAACTTCAATTTCAAATGACGTAACTTTTCAGATGAGTAAGTCCATGGTAGTGCACTTTAACCATGAGGTACGTATTACTGAGAGAGATTGAAAGTTCAGCCTTAACAGCTGGAGCAGGAACACTTGGTCAGTGGAGAGGGTGATCCTTGCACTGGTATAGCCAAACAGCTTCCAGTAACCACTAGTTTAGGGGTTTCCTGAGCTTGATGCTGCATCTAGATAACTGTGCTTAATAGTCATTGATGGAATGATTTGCCTAATTCCCTTTTGAAGCCACTTATGCCTTTTGGCTTCTGTAACATCCCATGGCAATGAATTCTGCAATCTAATTTTACGTTGCGTGAATAGCATTACCAACAGAGCAGGCCACACCTTTCCAGGGATTCAGTAACATGCTGACACCATCTTACTTTTGTCTTGTTTAATCTCATGAATCATGAGCAATACAACAAAGATTTCCACGTCTGTCTGGTTTTTTTCCAACATGAAAAAGTTCTTTTAAAGTAATGGCTATCAACGGGCAAATGACCTGCTATACTTTTGCGCAGGAACATGTATTTCTCACATAGCTCATGCTACCATAAACCCAAGGCTGGTTGAGGCTGTTCAGCAAAGGTGGCAAAAAATGAGGAGTAAATAGTTATTTGCAGCAGTAGAAAGAGATGAGAGGCTGGGAGGGGACAGGGAATCCCCTCTCTCCTGGAAGAGCCCAAATAGGAAGCAGCGGAGTCTCCCTGGAGGAGAAAAGCTAGGAGAAACCAGCAGCAGTTTTAGAGAGAGGGTGAATGAGAAAAAGAGACTGGAAGAAGGCAAAAAGATGTCTTTAGGTTTCCACAAGAATTATACTGGAGAAAGGGGAGTGGGTGGGACAGCGGAGAGGCAGGTTAAAGGATTGTATTCCGGTCATCGTCAGCAGAGAGCAAGTAGGAAACGAGACCTGGACTGCTTCTCTCCCAAGTCTGCTGCCCTAGGTGACTGTTTACTTTGCCTTTGCCCAAGCCAGCGTGAGATGTTATAAAATGAGCTTCCAAAATGCTCTGAGTCACCAGAACATGGATGAGATCTGTGGATTCAAGCCACCTTTCAAGATTATGAACCTCTTCTGAATATCCATTATGCCGATGATATATAACAAAATCACTGCTGTAATGTGACGCACATGTCAACTTTAAGGATGCAGTCCCTGCTCAGATGGCATCAGCAGAGGGACACGTCAGCGTGGTGGATTACCAGAGCAAATGCTTTAGCATGCAAAGTGATGCAATGTGTTTTAACAACAATTGTTCCCTTATGTTTGTTTCTGTGTTAGGTTTGACGTGACTATCTGCCAGGACAATGCTCAGGATCCTTTGCATTGCTTTGCAGAAGCTGATTATGTGATCAAATGCTTAAAGCACATAAAATCACTTTCAAGATTCAATGAGATAGATATGCCAGAAAAGTCAGCAGGTGTTTGAAATAATTGACGCTAACAGCTAGACCTGGATTTTTCAAAAGAATATGCATTTTGTTTTGGATTTGGGTTTTTTTGTTGTTTTTCTTCTCTTCTTCTAATGCACTATCACATAAACTGCCTAGAAATTCAGCCTTAGCATAATGTTTACATCAAATGAAATTCACCCGTTAAGAAAGAACATGCACACAGGGTCCTCCCTGAAGTGGAAAAAATGAGTCTTTGTGTAGAGCAGATGCCCTGTGAGCCTTCTTACCCTGTGCACATGCCTAGAACAACACAGCAGACTCCAGTGGCATAGTAGAGCTGATGCTTGTAGGACTGGGAGACTCAGCACTGAGCTGTAGCTCTTAGCAGCCCTTTCCCGCCATCTGTGACACTAAAGTTTTTCCAGTAAAGGCCCAGACCCCTATAGAAAAGTTGTGTATGTGGATGGCTGTAGAAGAAACAGGAGGGTTACCTGCTCTGTTATATATATAATATTGCATTTCGAGCCTACCCTGAACCATCAGACAGTGTCCAAAGTGAGGAGATGTGATTGACATTCAGAACACAAGGGCAGAAGGCAAAATGACTGTGGCACTTGCCCAAAAGTCATGATCTCATATAGAGGCTTCACCCTGTGCTCCCAGTTTTGGGTCTAGCCTGGCACCAGTGTCCTACTACACAGCTTTCCAAGAGCTTCAGTCCCTCAGAGGTATTTAGGCACTGAAACCAATGAAAAGTGGTACCTATACACTTTCAGAAATCTGTCTTTAATTTCATCATCCCATAAATCTCTTTAATGGAGACATCCTTCATCTTTTCTGCTTCACAAGCCAGTTGTGAAGCTTAATTACACGATGATTATGAAGTCCAGTAAATACAACATATAATAAGAGTAGTTAATGAGATTTCTGTCACAAGCAGACTCTCTCTCTTGTGAAATATTACTCACATCTTGCAAAAAAATGTTTTCAAAAGAAAAACATAGACATGTTCAATATAAAACAAATCCAGCTTGATTATTTCCATAAATAATATGTTATACAACTCAATGATATTTATTAACATGGCATGGAAAATAGCATAGACTTTTCTGACCAATGTGGAATACTGTCTGCCCATCCATGTGTCAGTCATTACCTGCAGTGCCTGGCCAAGACTGGGACCCCAGACCCACAAGGGATCTGCTTCCCAAGGGATCTAGTGGCTTAAACACCTCCAAAGACCTGATGTGAGGTCCCATTGCACCAAGTACCATGTAAATCCACTACAAAAATATTGACTCAGTTTCAAATTGTGTATATTCAGTAATGCAGCCTTACCTTACCATTGGGCCCCATATATAAAAATAGTGCATGTGGCATCATTGCAATTGCAATGTATTCAGCCAGTTCAGATTCCTCACACTGCTTTAACCATTTGTCCATATTCTTTGCATGACCAAAGTACCTTGTGTTGCCAGAAAAGAATGAAGAAAGGAAGAAAAATAAAAAAGAGAAGGTCTAAAAGGTTATGCAGTATTCACTATGTAATGGCTGAAGGGGGTCCAGTGCAAAGACAAATATTTTCCAAACAGATACCAACATACTGACCAATTAATTTATTTCATAGCACGGTGGGCCTTGGCTAGATGACTACGTGCACACGTAAGACTATAGAGAAAGTGTTGCTTGCATATTCAGCGCTTTCTCAAGCAGTCATAAAGCATATAGCCTAATAAGGGTAGAAGGACTCAAAGGAGGAAGGAGTGATTCCTTAAAAAGACAGAGCTCTTTGGCGTGCATCCTTCCCAGACAGAATAAACATACATCCTACCTGCACTGTATCTGGGCAAATACATTTCCTGTTAACAATTATGGTATGGAATTCACAGATTAATAAAGCTTTTGCAGAGCTCAGGCAGGAGTGATTTTCAGCACACGAAGCCTGTTACAGCAAGTTCTATTAATATTCACCAAAGGAAAACCTGTTTGTTGACCTAAAGTGCAACTGCTTCCTACTCTCTTCTTGTGAAATTATTTAGGTCCTGTGGGACAACTGTACTGAGCTTTTGACGCAAATATTAAAATTCTATTTAGATGTACAATGTTTTAATGCAAATTTTTACCATAAAACCAAATGCTCCATTCAGTTAAATTAATAGAATTACAAAAAGATGTAATGATAGCAATTAAGTCTTGAAAATGCAAATTTTATAGTCAAGGACAATTACCTCATTTATAGTATACTGGAATGATGCCAGATGAAGGTAATTTAGATCCCCCTAGCTCACAGTTATATCATGAAGGATATCTTAATTTCATTAGTACAACAAAGATGGGTGAGAAGTTAGAGAATACAAAAAAAAAAAAAAAAAGAGATGGGAGAGAAATTTGACCTTTCTCATTTCATTGCAGCTAGAATACATAGATCTTACTAAAGTATTAGTAATATTTCTTTCTACTCCGATCTCTGAAAAAATGCTTTTTTTTTTTTATTAGCAGCAATGGAACATTACTATGTAAAAGGTCAGCTTCGTTCAGATACTTTGAGCCAGTGTGCCTGTACCACAACAGTTATGGGCCTCCCATTATTTCAGTTTTAAGGATGCATGCAGTGTTAGCGCTTGGCTTACAAGGTCTCAAGCCACGGCCTTAGGGACACATGGTTTTGACTCCAACAGGACTTAAAACATTCTTGAAAAATTCCACTCACTCTTACAAAAGTACTCCTGCCTCCCCCAAACAGGCAAGTCAAATATCATTAGTTTTTCATTAGCATAGCAAAGAGTGATCAAGTAGATGCAGAATACAGAGTGATATACCACAGATTTCCTAGCCTGTTTGGGGGGGGGGCAGGGGGGAGAAAAAAAAAAGGAGACTCTTTCATGCAGACTCTTTAGCACATTACCAAGTTCAAATAGGAGTTTGAAAGACTCCAGAGGTTCTTCTTTCTTTCTTTCTTTCTTTCTTTCCTCACTGTCCTAGTAGCTACTCCTAACCCAAATAAGTATCCAGGGAAAGGCATATTAAATATGGTGCAGTATGAAGTTTAAATAAAAAGTCTTTACAGCTACAAGTTTTCCTTCATGGCCTGCTGTAGGCACTGCAGACAAACCCAAGCCCAAGAGGGATGGACTCACCGAAGAGCTGTATCCTCGTAAATTATTCTAGTTATACCAAATTCCCTTCCCGATACCTACACGTAAGCTCTGGAAAGAGTTGAAATCATGGACAGAGCAGCACTTTTCCACCTCTTTCCTCACCCCAAGCACAATTAACAAGGGCAACATGAAACATGCTTGCCAAGAGAAGGAGGAGCTGCTTACCCGCAAAAGAGGTGGCTTTGCTCTAGACCTCGCACGCTGGAGGCACAAGCCTCCTGCTGGCAAACCCGCCCTGGCACCCCGTGATGGGCCGGTGGCGAGGGACTGGGTCCCACGCACCACGCTGCGACAAGAATGCGCCATGGCAGGACCCCCGCCCAGAGCTGCTTCATAGACCCGGCTCACTGCAAAACAGCCCGTGCACATGAGGGGTATAGGATTTTTATCCTTCATCCCATTGTTGCCATGATAGCTAGGAGAATATTTTTAAATGTTAAAATGCATACATGCAAGCCTTACTGGGAGACAAGCATGAACAAGTGAAACTGTTCTGTTAATCTGACCTACAAATTCACTAAATTTTTCTTCAGTGATTTAGTTAAAGGCAGCATTTTCCATAAAAATGGGCATCTTAAAAATAAAAGGACAACTATGACCTGAGTTTAGTTCATTATTGATTTTAATAACAGGGCTGTTGGCTATTTTGTTTTAAGAAACAAGCCTATTCTGAAGGAAAAAGGTACCCTGAGTAGGGTTTCTGCTTTTTCCTCCTTATTCCTGAATTCAAATACAGCTGAGCGCACATGGACATACGCTGGTTTTGCTTCCTTGGACATGGTTTTGTGAAAATAGGAACAGATCCAGTGCTTTTTTCCCCTCTACTTGTCAACATGTGTGCTCAGGCACACCTGTAGTGCCGTCCTTATTTATCACTGATCTCACAAGTGAAAGTCTGACCACACTAAAGTGAGCTGGAGAGATGCCATTGACTTCAATGGCAGGATTTCACCCCATATTTCTTCAAGTCAAGGATGCTATCAGTCGCCCCTGCTGCTTGAAACCAACAGATGGTTTCCTGGCTCATGGAAAGTCGTTGGCTCCCTGTGGGGCTCAGATTTCCTTCAGTGAATTCTGTCTTCTATTGTCCAAGAGAAAAATTAGACCTTGTACCAATATTGACTTTATCCCATGCTTCTGATTGTTATACCCCTGTTATACCTGACAAGTTAATCTGAGCTTGTTATTTTTATTTATTTATTTATTTATTTATTTATGTATATGGACTGATGTAGCATTCTAAACTCTCAGAAAGTCTTTGCGGATGTCATTTGGAGATTTGGCTCAACAGGGAGTGCTTGAGTGAGTTAAAATTGGGTATGTTTTTACCATATTGTACAATACAGCTTAAACTTCCATGTCATTTTATTGAAAAGCATAGATTTAACAAGCTAATAGTTTGTGAATCTGCTGAGTCTCAGCTGTTGCAGGGAGAAATGTTTTGACCAGCCTATTCCCAGTATGTCTCGGTTGTAAAAAAACAGGCTGTGATCGTAATAGGATATTGATTAGTCTGGATCCCATACAGAGCAGAACTTGATTCTTTGGTGGACCACTAAAGGTCATATTGCTTGATTGCTCCATAGCTTCTAAAATACAAGAAATATTGAACAAAAACTGTTTTCAATTATACTCATGTTATCTGAGGCCTGGGAATGTAACCGAGGGCATTATTTGGCCCATTCTGTTAAAAAAATGGGCTGATTCTCAACATTTCATTTTGTCATTGGCAGAGCTGAACATCAGCTCTGGCTACTCTAATTGATGTCCTGGGCTAAACTTAATTCCAAGGTAAGCAGGTGCAAATCTGTTCAATCCATGGATTTACTTTTGGATGGATCTGACATACAGTGATTTGTGCGTTGTGTTACCTGAAAATTACATTGGGTTTAGGACTAGTTTTGGTCTGCATCTTCATACGCATTTCTGCAGAACAGTATTTACAACTGTTTAGGTACCTCAGATCTCCAAATTCCTCACTTGACTTGACCGTTACAATGATCTTAGGTCGGCAATAAGCTAACGGCTTGCTGTTAAATAAGATTTAATCCAAGCATGATACTGTGGTCAGTGAAATGAATTAGCTTTTTGTGCTAACGAAGATCCAGGCCAAAAATTATATAATGATGTCAAAATATATTGTGGAAAATAGTATCGATCTAAACTCTTCCTTTTATCACACTGACACCACCGAAGTTGTAAGCACAGAAACAGGCTTTAGGAAATGTTATAATATAAGTGAAGGAAAAATTTGTCCTATTCTGGCTTCTTTCAAGAAATTCAGTTTTCTAGTCAGAACTCCAATAGAGTAAATTCCATTTGTGGTCACCCAGACAATTCAAGATGACTGTGGAGAAAAATTCTAGCAACAAGTCAATTATTTCCTTGATCCTATCAGAAATGTGAGTTAGATTTAGCTTGATACTAAATTCCACTAAATCCTAAAATGCAGTAGAGAAAGAAATAGATGAGTCATACATTAATTTTAGTTAGTACTGTTCCTAGTTGTTCTGTCACTTAGTAAGTTAGAAAGCAACTTCTCTAGTGCATATTTATTCCAAATTAATAGAACAATTCTGAAAAAAAAAATTACATTTTCCTTTTTATGTATTTATGGCATTATTTATCTATTCCTGTTTCCAATACATACTGCAATGCTTCTTGTGGAATGCAATTCCTTTTTTACTCCTGACCTACATCTGCTTTGAAAGCTGTATGGATGGGATAATTTCTTTTCTGTTTTCTAACGTTTTTCTTCTCACTTTATGAATGCTCAAAAGTGAGACAAACTATTTCCGATCATTTTCCATTTTGCTAACTGTCTGAATACTGCAGTGGGTTTCTTTTGAGATGTGATTTTAAAAGGATTTAAGGACCTGCATTTAAAAGTTCATATTTTCAGAAGTTGCCTGTGATTTTTGGAGGCTTTAGCCTCCAAGTCTCCAAGTTTAGACAACTGCTTGATTTTCAAATATTCAGAGCATTCACAAAGCCTGTTGAAGCACAAACAAGGTTTTCAGTGTCCTTTAGGTCCTTTAGGCTTATTCTCTTCATTAACTCCAAACTGAGATATTTTGGAAAACTATTTTTAAAAACTCTTGCCTTCAATGAATTCCACAGTCCTGTGCAGAAGTCAATGGGAAGACCGGGTTAAGCCCAGGCTTCAAGTTTTCCTGATTCTGGCACAACTTCTTGTCTATTGGATGGTTCTCAGCAACTACAACCATCTATAAAATTTAACCAACAGTGGAAATTGTTAGCAATATTCTGTCCAGATAATGGAAAGCCATCTAAAATATTATTTTTTAAAAAGATGAAGAATGGCTTGCTTAGATAATATATACATATATTTGCCTTTTTTTACTTCGTGGAAAGGATGTCTTATAAAAAGAAAGTTTGCAAGACAGAAAAAATAGGTATCAAATTCCAGAAAAGAAGGAAAAGAGTACAGAGCAATCTTTGCAAAAGCAGATTGCAGATCCACTGACACTATCTTGTTACAGTAACACATCAAGTAATTTCATAAAAGACAGCTTTCAGCTTGTTTGTTTAAAATGTTCTAATAAAACATCTAGCTTGTAACATTGCAGTATCCTGTAAGGGCTTTCATATGCTTTCCAATAGAGCTTCTGATTGGAAGTATTAGCTGATGCAGCAGGATAAATAAAGAAATGTCTAGATTGCTATGGTTCCCAAAGGTCATTTTTATGAAAAGATCAGGAAATATGTTTCATTGAAATTAAAAATAGAACCATATCGAGTTTAATAACATTGTTACTATAATGATGTAAAATTCAGTGAGATGGTGTACTGTTTAATATTTGACTGTCAAGTTTCCACAGTGAAGCTGAGATGTGTGGAAGCATTTAAACTTTTTAAACTGAATTTGCTTTCAATTTTACTGCTGTTTCATTACCCGCTTCCCTTTTTTCCCCCTTGCTATAACACTGCTTGTTTCTTAGTTGAACCTGATATTTTCAGTAAAGTACAATACAAAATTCACAGAGGATCGCACCTCTATTCCCAGGAAGACTTAGTGTGAATAGGCATCCCCAGCTGGCCAAAAGCTTTCTACTCCGATTCATTTTCTCCATCAAGAGAGGACCCCAGCAGTGTTTTAGGGCATGGCAAGGGGGGAACTGCCAGGGCACAGCTGCCTTCTGGGTTTTCTCAGTGATGGCATCATCTGAGATAGCTTAACATCAGAAGCTGTATCAACCCTCAGCCACCCTGGAAAAAGGAGAAGGTCTGGCTGGCGTAATGCCACCGCTCCCAGGTCTGCATTCACATAAACAACTGTAAAGATGACCGAAGCCAACAACTGCGAAGTCAGAGCAGTCTCCGGCTACGTACAGCCTTTTGTTGCACATGGTGCTGAGTGCTAGGATCAGAGAATTGAAAAGTTTATAGCTTGGCACACTCTGCAAAATTTGGATTTTCAGATAAATAAACAAACCTCTGTCTCCATCCCTGGGACAGAAATTAGTCAATCCATGTAAATAACATGTAACATTTTGAGATCAAATGCTTTTTCTTAAATGCCAGCTTGGTTTAGCACATTTCCCCAGGACGGATTTTACCAGGTTAGATTAAGAGTTGTTTGGATTCATCAGTGTAGAAAACAGATAGCTGTAAATGTTCTTGAAACATTTACTTGACGTTCCTGATAAAGCAAAAGTCTGAGTGTCGTAGCTGCAAGAGTTACTCTAAATGTTTCAGTAACTGTAAAATCCTGCATGGCAAAGTAATTGATGCATTTATGACAGACTTTGGAGGCCTGTCTGTAAATGACTGTATGGATTATATACTGACCTCTGTTCTGGAGGGTTTTTTCCCACCCTCCCACTTAGCCACCTTTTGGCAGTAGTCACAAGAGCACTTACATACCTGCGTGTGAAAGAGCAAAAAGGGGAGACAACAGTTACCAATATCCGTTTATATGTCCTTCCTTGTTTACTTATGATGCCATCTAGAAGGCATTGTCAACAGAGGCTCTATGTTGTACCTACCAAAGGCCATCTGCCAAGTGGGTTTCAGCGCCGCACACAGGGCTGGGACATCGCTTCTGCCGCTTAGCCCTGGCATCCCTCCTTTCTCCTCACCCCTCTGCAACGCTCCTTCAGGACTCACTTCACACGGGCCAGGCAGCCCTCCATACCTTGAAAGGATACAGATATACTGTTCTTAACTACTATTATGCTGAGCTTTCAGGAAAGGTTACTCAGGTAAAGGGCTCAAGGAGTCTCGGCAAAAGTAGTTTCAGGGACGAGAAAACAGAGGCAGAAAAGTTACTGTCTCAGAATAACTTCGCAGAGCCTTGGGTGCAGATGGCATAGAGCTACATATTCTGGTGGTTTTGCTGGACTTAGGTTTGTTCATAAAGGTGAAACTAAAGAGGTTTGACACATAAACCGGAGGAGGAAGGACCATGATTCTCCTTGCAGCTGGTTTCATACAGAGATTAGCTAAACTTGGATGTTTGCTAATTCCTTTCTCTTAAAGACCTCATAGAAGGCAGAAAGTATGATGCATCTACATGAGCTGGACCAGACTCTAGGCTGATATGGACTTTAGGCAATACTAAAACTGCCACTGGTCCCAAATACCTAGCTGTGGGTCACAAAGAGACCAATGTATTTCTACACATCTGACTCAAGACACCTATACACTGAAATCTTCTCTCCATTAAAACAAATGACAAAGCTTGTGGTTGTTTGAATGGAGCTGGAATTTCAGACATGGAACTGGCTCAAGAATGATATCCTTTTAATAGATTCACCTAGCCAACACGCAAACTTCTCTAATAGGGATGGAAAAAAGAGTTTTCTTCTTTATTTTAGTTTTTCTTTGCTTTTTTGGATGTAAGTCAACATTATTCAAATGCAGCGTTTGAAAGGCACTGTGAAATCATGAATAAAGGACTCCAGTGTTATTTCATGGAAAATCTATTAACATAAAAGATCAATAATTATTCTTTCCACAGTTTGTTTGGTTTTTTTTGAAGCATCCTGTAAACTTTAATAGCAAATTACAAGCCTGGTACAGAAGTGTATGGGAAGGGTTAAGAAATCTGCAAAATGGATGGCATTCTTCTTTCAACACTGTAAAGTGAAATCCTGCCTTCATTACGTTTTGCTACTAATTTCAGCAAAGTCAGAAGTTCACTCCATCATGTGTTAGAGGCAACTATCTATCACCCTGTTAAATTCTGCTCTTTGTTTTCCATATGTGTGTCTTATCCTGTTAGTCAGGTATGTGTCCACGACTGGTGTGAGGCCAAAATTAACTGATGTGGGGAAGGGCAGATGTCTAGGGGCAAGGGGAAGGCATAATTGTTTGGTGAGGTCAGATGGAAGGGGCTATGACAAGGGCAGCGTGACTTGATGAAAGTTTGAGGATTGGTGTAGATTCAGCAGTTCAAGCCAAATGCAGGGATTAGGGGGTCACAATTATTTCGTCTTCAGGGAGAAAAATGGAGGTACTAAGTAGTTATACAAATGTACTCTTTATTTGTCACAAGAAATTATCAGGTTTTATTATTACAGAACAAGGAGGGACTACACAGCAATGTAATGGTTTCCTTAGCCTTGGTCTCTCTTTGTATGTAGTATTCTCTGTTATAACATCCTGAAAGCTACTGTGTCATGGGAGAGGGGTGGCCCTGGAGCACAGAAAGACAAAGAGTGGGCAAAGGACAAATAACAGGGTGTCCTGATTATCCCCCCTTTCCTGTAGACCATCAGACTGCAGTGTGCTGAGCCAGAAGGTGAAAAAAAGGGCAAATCTCACATTAGCAATGAGTCCTCTAGCTGTTAAAGGTACAAGTCATCCTGGGTGAGGTCAATTTTTCATGGTGACTCAAAAGGACGATGTTGCTTGTGTCAGCAGAAGCTTAGCTACGGTCACAGCCACGCAGGTGTGGGCACTACTTCTCTTAGCGAACCACCTGGAGACTAGACAGGTTGTTGCATGTACGGAAAGCATTCAAGAAATCTGGGAAGGTGGATGCAGGTTGGGGCGTCAGCATGAACACCGTGACCTCTTCCAGCCCAAGGTTACAAGCGAAGGGGAAGCCGCACTCTGAACTTGGCAGGGCCAGGCATGTTGTGGAAAAGCCTGGGCAGCATCAGGTCTTTTTTTTTCCCTAGTTCAAAGGCCTAACTAAGTCATTCTGGGCACCACAAGCATGAGCAAGGAGAGCCCAACAAGTCGCTGCCAGTGCTCTGCTGCTCTGCACCGGGGCTGCTTTTCGCTTACAGGCGCTCTGTTGTTTCATGTTTTTATGACACTGGGGTACCCAGTCCTTGGCAGGTGCTCCTGGGAGCTATTATAAAGCAAATTAAAATGTTCCAGCTTTCAAAACATCCGTGAGAACTCTTGGGGAAAACATACTGAAGTTTTGGTTTTCAGTGGGCTCTCACACAAGGTCTGAAAATTCAAAATGCTGAGAGAAAGTTAGGTTTTGGGTCCCTGAAAACAAGTAATTTTTAGAGTGGTCCTAGTGATTAAATCACTGGCAGCTGTTTTCTCACAGCAACAGATGTGCCAGGTACCATGCCAAAGGCTCATTTACGGAGCTGCTCCACTGTGGACAGAAGCTCAGTGTCGCTGCAGTGGTCCTTAGAGCAAAACAATTCCCTCAAAAAAAGAGAAGATGATTCAGAGTTGTATCATGGAAAATGTGCCTGATGTTTTCTGGGTCTACTCTAATAAGGAAACGTATCTATAAGAAAATGAGGATGAAGTGATGGATGGTAAGACACTGCTGAATGGTGGTTCCCACGGATGAGACATGAGATAATGCAGTCCCTCAATACTGAATGAACTTCAAAGCTCTGTAGTGGCACTCACTTGCCATGATCTGTTTTCATAATGAAATGGAGCTGCTTATCCCAAGAGGAACCTACAGCGACGTAACAGCCTAACTGCCCTTCCTTGCACACTGCTGTACAGTAAGTGCTACGGTCAAAATGCTTGCCAAATCTGAGTTTCCAGGTGAAACTGTTGAATTTGCCTGCTTCTGAGTGCTGCAAAGTAAAAAGGCTGCAATAGCAGCTTAAATCATAAGGCAATATCAATAGCATTTAGCCATATCCAACACTGTGATTTTGAAAAATCATAAATTGTACTGGATTTGTTACACAGGAGAGATTTGAAGGCAGGCAAGACTGCCAATGTGTTGTACATTGGTTGGATGCCTGATTTACCTGTGTCACTATTCAGCCAAGACCTGAAGAAAATTTATCAGGAAAAACTGAGGGCTTGGACAGGATGTTAACAACACATTAAAATACATGGACACTATTGTTACTTACCATGCCACATCCTCAAGGACTGGTGTGTGGGGAACAGCTTTCTTTGCTGTATGGAGGTAAAGGAGCTGTCTAACTTCAGCATCCAGGATGGGAAGAGGAGTCCCACTCTTTGATCACTTGAGCTATTTACCCTTTCAAGTGTTGACAAGTGTTGGTGGCATTTGCTGGCAAGGCTTTCTTTTGCTTGTTAGAGAAACTAGTTGTGTAGTACACAGGTGGGTGATGCCAGAGCAAATTCTGTAGCTAAAATCAGAACCAACCTCACCGATCTGTGAGGTGGGACTTCAGCTGCTGGTATCGTATGAGGGGAAAAATAATAGAAGTTGTGTCTATCAGAGGGGCATTACAAAGTGTGTCAGGTCATGGTACTGCAAAACCAGAGTGGTTCCCTTTTCATCTCACTTTAGTTCTTCCTTCTTTAATGGGCAGCAAGTTACAGACAATTAAAGGTGACTGATAGGAACTGTGGGGAATACATTCACAAGAAAATATGAAAAATAGCCATATACCTTGTGATCAGGGTATACAAATTACATCATAAACAGAAAGTAGTTATGGTTGATTGGAACAATTAAATGCTTTCTTTAAGAAAAGAAAAAACCCTCCAGTGAGAATATTTTAGAAAATGACTTTTTAATCATCTGTAGAACTGCTAAAATTACTGTCTCCTAATAGTTTTAAAGTGCTCCTTAGTTAGAATTAGCTGTAATCCTTTTGCAGAGCAGCCGAATGCTTCCCCAGGAACCTGTTTACAGGAAACTTTATTTTTAATCACAAGATCACATCCATATGCTTTTATATAGTCCAAAGGAGACCACAGCAGCTTTGAGCATATTTCCCTGCTGTGCAAACAGCCACAAATTTGGGAACCATTGCATGGGAAAGAACAAGCTCTAGAACCAGTCAGGAGGACGTGGCACACAGCAAGATTCACCACTCAAGTAAGAAACATTAATACTGATTGAAAAATCAGGTGTTTCCAGTGCTATCTGATGCATACTAACCAGCATCCTGCCACATTAATAAACCAGCTAACGCCTTCAGTCTTGCCTGTTTCCTCATCTACCGTCACCCCTACAGATACTGCTAGTTCTGCATGGGTAAGGACAGATTTTGGGAGGGGAAGGACAGTGGCCACGTTGCTGTGGAAGAGCAGTCTCTGCCCAGCAGCATGACGAAAAGGATGTGTGCCCTGTGGGCAAATGGTAGGGGACAGCTTGGAGCCAAACAGAGGAGGTCCTGGGCATTGCACGCCCCAGTGATCCACTTCTGCCTGCCCTTGCATGGGCACACTGGCCGTCTGCACAGCCTGGGCACGGGCATGGGCACGGGCAGTGAGGGACCGGCCCCTGCTAGCAGTGCCAACCCGCACCCAGTGCAGTATGAAAAAGCACACAGGATGGGAGCAAGGGGATCCAAGGGGATCAGAAGCGGACTCTTAGAACTGGTAGACCTGAAAATGGTCCTGTCTGAACAGAGAGAATACATGGTAGATATGCTCTACCAATTTTCCAATTTAACATCAAGAATGCTGCTCAGGGTGCCGTGAGAGTTCAAACCTTGTCTCAAGGAGACTTGGGAGGCTGGGAAAAATAAAGGAAAGGGTAAAAATGCTGAAAACAATCTTCTTTGGTCACAGAAACTCAGAGCAGTTTTCATATAATTGTGACTTTTTTTAATCTCAGTGGAAAATTCACAATATTCTTCCTTTTTCTGCCAACTTTAACCATACCTTCCCTTTGTGTCTGCAAAACAAAGATAATTATTTTTTACTCACCTGCATAAAATGCTTGAAGAACTCCAGATGATTGAAGATATAAAAATGGAAAGGAAATGTGTGTATATGCATGTTTATATATAATTGTTATTATTGTTACAGTCTGCCAAGGAAACAAAGATTATTTCTAGCAAAGCTTTGGGGTTTTTTTATAACTTCGGAAGCTGTTTAATAACTAGTGATCAGATGAAACCCAACTGCTTTTGAAATCAATGAGAACTGGATTATATGCTGGAGAGGAGAAAGCTTTAGCAGAAAATGTTTATATTACTGAGTATTTGTTATCTTAGATAATCACCATTTCTGCCTATATCTTCCAGGAAACTCATTCTGTTGCTCTGAAAAATATGTAATGATTTGAAGATAATTTCAGAGACCAAACCCCCTGAAAATCTAAACCCATGATCAAAATACTTGCAAACAGTGTCTCAGATCAGTAAAAGCAGGCTGAAGAGGACAAGAGGAGAAGCCACTTAATCACCTGACCTCAGTGACTGCAATACATTTATTCTGTTTTCTTCTCCCAGTTTTAGTCTTCTTTAGACATAGAATTTCAAATTACTTCTTTTTTAATGTATATGATATAAATCAGTCAATGTCAATAGAATGTCTTCCAAACATAGCTTAACTCTCTGCCTGTTGGCTTCCTCCACTATAAAGATAACAGCGACTAAAGCAATTCCCTCCATGGACTAAACCCTGACTACTGCCCATTTCCAGGAAAGCTGGAACAGCGTGTGCAATTTCATGTAGACACCGTAAAATGGACATACCATTAAAGTGAACATTGGTATATTTATATAGTCATATAGTTTGGCTCTGAGTTCATCCATGAAGCGCACCTTATCCCTGCAGCTAAATTATTCTGTGATTCAGCTGTTCTGTGATAGCTCTATTGTGCCCATCAACGCTACATTGGAGATGTTAAGAGCTGAGATGGTCCTTACCACTCCACAGCTTCATGACCTGCCTCTGCTTCACTACAGGTGTAACAAGGAGAAAGGCAGATGTTACCTTAAACCACCATCTCTATTTTTAACTAACATATCTACCTTCTGAATCAAATGGAATCACTCAGCATTTCTCAGCCGTATTTCTCAAGTGATAGTTGAAGTATTAGACTTTCCATCCACATAGCATAAATGTATCTGCACTGTGCAGGGACTAGGCTCGTGGTTCAGGCCATCGGCTGTTGTTCTTCACGCCTCTTTAGGTCTTGGTGATGTAAATAACATTTTGATGTAAGGCACGTTAGCCCACCAGTTTGAGTGCAAGACCTTGCTGGACTGTGTGAACATAGTCACTAACACGGTGGGAAAGATTTGCATTCAGAAGGCTGCAGTAACACCCTCAGAAGGAAAGTATCTGGCTAATACTGAGGAATAAGAGTCTGGAAGAGTGCCCGGGTTCACAAGAAAAAATATAGTTTCCACTACAGCTTGTCAATGAATATTGAAAAAAGATGAGTGATGATTAAGAGTTTAAAATAATCTCCTTTCCACCCTTTCACCTGCCTCCAGTCAAATCATAAAGCCAACCATGCCCCTGGCTTACATTATAATGGAATTACTGTTCGTGGAGGTTTGGCCAGTCAGCAGTCAATAGCGAAGAAATGACAAACGTGTGCACAAGGGAGGGCCTTTGGAAGAAAAGAGAAAGGAAAGAAGAAAATTTATTATTGCCAGTCTACTGATGAATGCAGGCATTAGAATAGCAGATGTAGAGTATATAAGGGGCTGGAGAGTGAAAAGCTAAGTGTTGCCTTAGAGCACCAGGAAATGGAGCCAGGGTTGTGAAAGCCATCAAGCTGCCTGCGCTCTGCATTCCTCAATGTACAATTAAATGCTTTGATAACTGAAACCAAAAACCCTAAAATGGCAAGCACTTCCTGCAGGAACCCTTGAAATAAGATTTGCCACTAATGTGGGGTGGTTGTCAGTGTGAGGGAGAAAGATGGGGGAACTGGAACTTCGCATGCTGCAATGGGGATGTTTGCTTCGGCGCGTGCGGCTGTTGCTTGGGATACACCAAACAGCAAGAAAAGGGCTAGGAAGGATGCAGTCTTGGCTCCAAGGTAATGGATAATCCAGAAACAGCTGTTTCTCTTCCTCAACCTTTTTTAAACTGCCACAGGAGACCTCTTTCCACTCAGAGCTCAGTTATTCTTCAGCATCGACATCTCAACACACCACTTTGGCTTTCATAAGTAATCTGTTGGACAGGCTAGGAAACCTGTGCTGAATTCCCTCATCTCCACTGTTTGGCTTCAGTTTGGATAAGATTTGCCCCAAGACTAAACATGTGTAATATTAAATGTAACCTTTTCTTAGCTTTATTGTACTTGCTCCTAAATCTAAATTATGTATACCTTGTGTGTGTTTATGTGTACGTGAGTGAGAGAAACTCAAACAGGCATGGAAAATGTGGACTCCATTCACCCTGCACATGCTGTAACATGAACAGACTCAGAGAGGTGTGTGGGCATATATAGACGTAACCACATCTACTAAAAAGAGGAAAAAAATGCTGAGAAGCATTTTGTCATGTTTTCCATTTGAAATGTGTGAGCTGTGGAAACTCAAAGCTATAACATTAATGTTTCTTCTGGTAGGTTTTTTCCTGTGCTATTTATTTTTCCTGTGCTATTTATTTGCTATCATGTTTTTTGGGAACTCAACAAGTTTGTGAGGTGGTTTTTTTCCCCTTTCCCCATATCTAGAAAATATGCACACATTTGAATTATGACTTTCCTACAGGAACTAACAGCTGTATGTGCAAATCATGCATATAAATCAATTACTGAGGCCTATGTACTATAAATGCACCCATTAATTAAGCAATGTCAGATGCTATGAACCATGAAGTTCATTACATCTTTAGCATTCAAACCAAGGATTATTTGAAGAAGCAATACTACGTTTACCTAATAGTTAATGAAATTAAGCCGGATTGTTGCCAACATTCTTATTTTATGCCTAATTCAGTGTTTAAATGTTTATGAATAAAACACTAACTGCTGAAAGCAGAAATGTTGAAATGTAATTACTGGTAAGTTATAACGCACTTGAGGACTCATTATACCAGACTTGGGAGTTTTAAGATCACCAGTGTAACACACTCTCCAAAAACACAGAATTTTTATGGGCTAAAAGCTGGAAAGACATAAATGCTGTTGAACTTGTCCTGGCTGAGTGGAAATTTTGATGATCGTGGTAGTATGATTTATGGGTATAGCATTTTCCAGTCATTACGTGGTTGCATTTCAGCATTGTGACATGATTTGCATATGTGAATATCCCTGCAAATTAACTTCTTATGAGAGCTACATCTGCCTGGATTAAGATGCTCCTATCTTAAAACCAATCCAGCTGCTACCCTGAAGGACCTATTTGAAAAAAAGGCAATCTGCAATGTCATCATATATAGTTTTTCCATATGTATGTCCCGATTTACATTTAAATGTAAATATTGCATGGCAGTATTGGTTACTTCGTTAGGGTTTATTCTGCCAACTAAGAGGCATTCAGTGATGTCAACGTTAGGATTATCTCTGCTGTGTAGCATTCTACTTTCCTCTGTTTCATTAACCTATCTACAGACAGCTAAGTATCAAGAGTTAGAGTAGGATCCATCACTGCTCTTCAAAGCCGTTCTTAGCCACATGAACAAATAAAATCAAATTTAAAAGAAAACAATGCAAAAGAAAGAAACAAAACCATAAGACTCTCCAGAAATAACAGGAGAAGAGAACAGCAAAGACCTTTAACCAAACAACACCTTCTGCTGCTGGCTCAGCATTTCCCAGGATCAGGCTTTTCTGCTGGAGGATACATATCCGCAGAAAAATGGTACAACCTCTGCCACAGAAAACTTGTATGTGGACTCTGAATGTAACCAGTAGACACGAGAGGTAAAGTCAGACAGGCAGGCAGACAGGGGAGCACAGAGAGATAATGAAGTAACATTTTTTTTGCAGAATAACAGTAAATTCATGTCAGACTCTTGCTGAGAACTTTGCAGACCCCAGAAGTTTTTTTTGTAGCACAGTAAAAGAGGAGCTTGAAGGAGGAATTTAAAGGAGAGTCATGAGGCAGAGTTGTGAAGGAATTGTGAGAAAAGCAGCAATGTTTTTGAGCATTGTAAAAAAAAAAAGGGATTATGGTGTGTGGAAGCCAACACAACCGCTTGATGCAGAAGACTGAGGGGGCCATGCAAGAGATGCTTGGACAGTAGTAACACAGTCAAAGAGACAGACAAATAGACTTCTCTTTGGGGTGGCCTTCCAGCAGTTTACCAGGGTGGTCAGATTGCTTTGGATGGGCTCTGAGAAACTGGCACGTTCTCAGAGATGAAGAGCTGTAAGGGCAGGGATGTGACTTAGCTGCGAGGCTCAGGAGGGAGGGACACACTACCCTGGAGGCCAGGCAGTGGTGGAGGGAGGTAGAGGAGGGAGGGGTTGCACCAGGAAAATGAACCGACTGTGCGAGCCGTGTGGTCTTCAGAGTGGATCTGAGACACTTCAGAGATGGCAGAGAGGGAGAGGAGCTGGTATTTTAGGGTGGAATGAAACAGGTCTAAAGCGGCAAGGAAGCAACAGGAGTCAGTAGCAGAGCAAAAGGAGCTGAGTTTGTGCTTGTGCTGACAGTACTCAGAAATAAGCGTAGAGAGGATCGAGAACAGGAGGCTGTGTAGAGAGATATTGAGAGAGTGATGAGAGAGTTAAGAGAAGAACCAGAGAAAGGAAGAAGCACTGACCTGAGAGAAATAAACATTTAGCATGAGATTTGCATGCTCTTTTAGCAATGGAAGAAATCAGATATTTTTATTCTGTTGGAAGCATTTTGATTTTTACCAATATCAAGTTTTTAAGATCTACAGTAGTTATTGCACTGAATGTATGAGCTTATCCTTTCTTCTCTCCCAGAAATTCACTAACACTGCTGCTGCTTGAACACACTGCTTTTGCTAAAAGCCATTGCAATTCAATTGAAATTTTAAAATTGTGATAATATCAACAAATTTGTAATGAATTTCACTTTGCATGAGTTGAAAGCTTGACACACAGAAGTCAATGGCCAAACCCCAAGGAGCAATTGGAAACTGTTTCAGCAGCTCATATGTACAGTCTTAACTGAGGCTTAAATATGTAGAAACAAAAACCACACAGTAATATCCATACATTTTTAAGTGCTTTTCATCCCAGTGTTGTAAACTAAAATGTCAGTGGAAATACAGTTCAAAAATCCTTGCAAACAGAAAGTGTCCTCCCACCAATTCAATAAGGGGCAGTAAATACCAGTGTGCTAAGCAGCACAAAGTCTAGAAGCCAGAATAACTTCAAAAAAAAAAAAAAAAATTAACAAAATATCTGTAGGCAAAGGCATAAATAAGCCATGCTCCTGGAGCTAAACATGTGCAAGTAAATGATCCCACCCATTCTTAGACTGAGTGGTGACTTACTGTGAGATCAGTCCTCATGCGAACACATAGCACTGAATGGGGAAAGGATGGCAGACTCAACACCACGATATATTTATATATGCCAAGCAGGACACCTCAGCATGAACATAGTGCTGTGCTCTGCTGCTTCCAGACTGGAGCTGGATTGCTCCTGCAGGTTGGTGTGGAGGCAAGAGAGCTTGCTCTGCCGGCATCCCCGTGTATAAATTTAAGCCTGTTGCTTGAAGTCTCAGAATCCGCAGCTGGTCGTTGCGTAATATAACAAGTTACTTACTTGATGGGTTATGTCCAACGATGTTCAGTGGTGCTGAATGCACTCACGTGTGAAAAGGTTAACAAGTGAAAGACGTATTCAATCTTACCAGCATTCATGAACAGCAACGAGATTCATTCTGGTGTTGGTAATTCTTAAATCAAGACCTCTGTTATCAGATAGGAATGCAGACTTCAGGAAGGCAGGAGGGATTCTCTCTCTAAAGCACAGCTGATCTCACAGGTTAAGGAGGGATAGAGAGCAGCCTGTGGAAGACCTTGCAATCTTTATCCAGTGCAGGCTTTTCTTCCTCATAAAGCAGCTGCTTTCAGATCCCTCAAGTTAGAAATGCCGAGTCAGCAGCACTAAGAGAACTCATTGCCTAAATGTAAGTTCCTTTTTATCATAAAGTGTTGGTTTTATTACATTTTGAGATGACTAGGGGTAAAATCCCTGATACCGCATGTTCCCAAGGAAGTTTCATTTACTGATTGTGTGCAATAAGAAATGTAAGAAATTTTTTTCCAGTAAATAGAGTTCACAGTGGCCATATTCACATATCCATCCTAGTGTAATTCCCAAATGGCTTTGTGAGGTCTGAAGAAGCAAAGGAGTAAATAAACTCATTCTCTGTCAGAATTACAGTTGCTTCTTCAAGAAGGACTGCCTTGATTGCTGTCTGTCTCTGTCATTCCCAGGTGGGTTCACACAAAACTCCTTAAATGATGTCAAGAGCAGAGGGAACTAAAGCACTGACATATATTGGCTCTCAAGTTTTTGGGAAATATCTTGATTTTATTTCTTCTGGCACCAGTAGCCACTCTTTGTCTTCTATTTAGCATGGAGAAACACAACATAATATGCCCTCACAAGGGAAGGGTGAAAAGGAATCATGTTATCTTAGAGCATCAGGTGCTCATTATAGCCAGCAATTAGCAAATCTCAGATGGTAGGATGCTTATTCAAGCCTTCTGATTCTACACTATCAGATAGGAAATCCCGTGAAAATCAGATGTGAGAATGCCAAGACTTCTGCCGCTCAACTGAGCTCAAATATAAAAAAAAAAAAGTAAAAAAAAAAGTTCTTTTCCCCTATACTTTGGCACTTCCAAGGAACAAAGTACTGACTCAAGCATACATATTTGCTTTCAGAAATTCAGAAGATTTAATTGTAGGTATTCCTAAGGTTTTGTTTGCAATCCTTAATCTAACAAGCTGGCAAGAAGTCTTTCACTATTTTAAATAGACTTTGAGCTAAGAATAATGAAAGCAATGAGACCTAACTTTTCCACAGGGCTGGGCAGCTTCGGTTCACTCCTGGTTAGGACTATGTGGAAGTGTTTTCTAACAAGTACTGCATTTTCAAAAGGTACCAATGAGTCTGGTTACCTCAGATTTTCAGCACCTTTTAGCACTCTAAACAGAGCATCCCAAAGGCTAGCCTCAGAAGCAACTTGCCATCTTTGCAAAATGGACCAATATTTTGCATACTGTATATTTTAGATTGGCTTTGAACACAGCAAATACTATCCCTGTAACATAAGGATTCAGCTACAGTTTTGTCACTCAAATATTTATGGAACAGTTAATTTTAGGTAGTTACTTCAGAAGGAAGACAAATCTATTGCAGCACAGATATCTCTTTTGTGGTCTTCAGTTGATAAAATCTAGCCCAAGAGCACAAAGGACGCAACTGACGCTAACTGAAATATTCCCTTTGTCTTCTATGGACACTGAGTTAGGCTCTAGGTGCTTACTGTTGGATGATTACCCAGTGGCCAATGCAAAATACTGGTATTTTTGTCTCATTCCTCAGAAATAGGACACACAGTCCTCCTCCAACTTAGTATCATGGTCCAGAGTGCTCTAGGACAGAGAGAATGAATGACCATCCCACCTTTAGGGGTGCATAGATTAGTAGGACAAGACAGAAAAGCCTGCACTGGCAACTGTACTTGCATAGTGGATAAAGAGAGCCCTTTCATTTCTGGATAAGTTCATAAGAGGCCAGAAAGAACAATGAAATCATCAGCATTATAACATAAACCCTTCAATAAGTGTTCTAGATATGACCAGATAGGTATGTGGGTTTACGCTAAAACTAGATACTCTGATTTTTTTTATAATTCTGTTTAAGTTCAGAAAAAAAGTCTTTTTTTATTGTTTTTAAACAATTGAAGAACATTTTCATTTATCTCTTCACTGCACTGACTTCCTCTGAGACCATGATTGAATAAATGAAAATTTACCTCTTATTCCTCCAGTTCCTGCTCAGTAAGCTCAAGAAGTTTAGATAACACAGGCAGGATCCCGTTTTTTATCCAGGAACTCAGGCATACAGAGAATCGTTAGCCTCTGTCTCTTTTTTTTGCATGGGAGCTATTAGCACAAGTGGCTTTTCCCAGAGCATTACACCAGAAGCCCTATCTTGTTTGTCTTAATTACCTTAGAAGTTTAACTCTGTCTTAGTTGCCTGAGTAATTACTGATTATTTGCCTGAGTGAAGTGAAGGGGCTCACATCCTACAATCCTGTCAAACCCCTTTTGTTTGGTCACTGTGTAATGCTTTGCGTGTAGCATTAGTGCCAGCTCCCCGGCATAGGTGGGCAACGTTCCAGATGACTTAGGAGGGAGCAGGGTTTCAACCAAGGGAGTACAGTGAAACTCGCATCTAGTCACCAGGCACAACAGGCATTCATTACTCTGTAGTTTGAAATAACTGTTTCTATACTTTGCGCTCCGCAAACTTCAGCCTGGTCAAAGCCAGCTTTGGCCTTAAGGCCTACTGCCAACCTGCTCATGACTCTCTAGGTCTCACCTCTCTTGGCCTTATTCCTCTTCTACTTATGTTCCTGGTGCTGTAGTCTGGATTGCATAGCATCTTTTCTGTCAGGTCCAGTGTCTGGGCAGAAACCTGATGTGGTAATGGTGAAGGAAGGATTTGACTCATCTTTCTGTGAAGCATTGGGGTACTCAGAGGCTTTTTTTGGTGGAAAATGGGATTCTGTTCAATGGCATTCCAGGGTAGCAGATAAAACGTAATTTGTTCCTGGGATACCTACAGTATGGAAGAAAAATCTAAAAAATTTGTGAGCATTTCAACCAAAAAAAAAAGTATAATATCTTAACAGAAATACTTCTTGCACTATGTCATGAGCAGCCTCATTAGTTTTTCTTTGATAATTAGCTGCAACTGTGTAAAAATTATTAGCTGTATTGAAACAAAGGGACTTTTGAAAGAGAACCAGCATGAACACTTATTGTTAGTAAATTAATTCGGAAAAGCCTTGATTAAGCAATATACACCTAATTTCACATAAAAATGCTGATTTTTTTCCCTGAAGATTAACTGTGAATTCCATTAATATGAAGAAAGTTCTGTCTGAATATCAATTAGAGCTTTGAGAAAGTACGCTCGTATGCTGTATTGGGGAAAGTCTGAGCCACATACACAGAGGACTCAAAAAGTGTGGAGTTAATGGCTTCAGCTTGTCTTTCTTTGTCTAGGTGTGACCTGTGTAAAGGCTGAGTGTCTGTGATCCCTGCTTAGGTCTGGATTTTCCTCTGGTCTTGGCATGTCACTTTGTGCTGGCTCCTGAAGCACAGAAGGAGCAGCAGCAGAAAATCTCCTGCCTAAGCCAGCTGCACTGATAGCTTGATTTTTCTCAGGTCTTGCCCATTTTGTGATTACTTGTACCCCAGATGCTACAGAATTAGGATACTCCCTTTGTGGGACCAGCACGCATTCCTTCAATGCCTCGGTGAGCCACTGAGCATGGCAGCGTGGGAGGATGAGGTTCGGCTGGCTCCAGAAGCTGGGAGGCACATGCCTGGCTGCGTGTCGAGTTCCCCCTGGATGAGAGAGGCGTTGCAGCATTGTCGCTGCTGGAGCCTCCACCACTGCCATCAAAAGCTGAACCACTGCCTTCACCCCCCCCCGTGACAGTGGACGGCAGTCTGTGGCTCACTGCTGCTCCCCAGGCTCACTGGACACCTCCCATATGGCATCACCATTGCTGGCTGTCCCTCGCTCTCCTAGCACCCTGGCATTGATTTGGCTGTCTCTTCTTACCCTTTGCAAGGCTTCCTCACAACCAACACATGCATGAGAAGTGCAACTAAGTGAGGGTGCTCACGGGTTAACTGCTCGGCTGTCTGTATTACACAGTGAAGGTTGGGGTTATTGTCTCTGGGTTTCTTACCCAGATAAAATAACATGCAAACATTGCTTCCGATGCAATATTTGGCTGCCTAATGAGTGAGGATATTCAAAAGGCATACATAAGTTCGTTTTTATTATTAAAAAAAAAAATTGTGGAAAGGATACAATACAAAAGCATGTAAGACAGATTTGCAATTAATTCTCCTTTTTCTTCCCTGGAATTCAAACATACCTCTTAGAACAAATGGGCTGAGGCTTGGGACAGTAATAAGTCTTTGATTTGAATATCATTTTGAAAGAATCACACATCTCTAAAAGATTAGGGAAATATAACTTTTATTTTAATGCGAGTAGTATTTTACTGGACCCTGGCAGGGTATTAGAGAAATTATCATTTTCTCATTAGTCTAACTGCCAACTAGCTCTTCTTACTTTCCTTTTCTTCACAATGGAGGGTGTCTCAGACAAAACGCTACTTAATCAAATTAATTAAGAGGGAGCAGATTTCTAAAGAATGAGGTTCAGAAGGAATCAGGCCAGGAACTTAGCATGTTCAGGACTTCAAATATTTTCTCAAGTTCCACAGACTTCAGTGGTATTTAATTGCTTTCTTGAGTCAGGTCCTAAGAGTGTGGCTTTGGGATTAAAGCAGGGAAAATTTTTGTTAGCCAAAAAGGTGCCATCAAATGGATTTATGAAAATATGGAAATGTTGCTGAACTTCTTGTCAAAATAACTTCCTTCAAGAACATTCAGCTCTGTCAGTACCTTCATTTTTTAATTAAATATTTTGACAATTCAGGTTGAAACAACCATTTGTTTCAAAATTCCTTTTTGCTATACAGTCGTGAAGTCTGAAATCAAAACCACATCTGACTTGATCTTTTTCTAATCAATTGTTCAAAATAACTGAGTTTTGTGCCAAACTGGAATAATTATCTTTTGAACTGTCAGAACTGCTGATGAATGCAAAAATGAAGCAACTGGAATAAAAGCAGTCCGTGTACAGGACTCAAAATTTGTGGGCTACAAAAAGAAAATCCTTCATGGATATTTTGTTATAACTTAGCTTATTCAATTGTCATATGCAGTTATGTTAACTGCTGTGAATAGAGTAGTTATACAGTTTATCTTAGCATATATATACTTATTTCTTCAATTATGACGTATTCATCTGCATCCTATTCTAGGAAGAAATATCTAGTTGTTAGTCACTTGTGATTAATGCTTCATTATTTTATAATGCTCACTGTAAGAACTCGCACAGGTACCACCTGTTGTGTCAGGCTCTGTACAACTCAGGATTGTGAAATATCACAGCCTGGTCCAGGTCTGTTGGCTGCTGGACCTCAGTTGATTGCGATGGGATCCCATTGCGGCATCCAGCATGATACAAAGGACTGGGGTAGAAACTAGATCCAGGCCGTTCAGGAACCCTCTCCAGAGACAGACCCTTCTTTCCCTCCTTTTCCCCAACAAAAACCTCTCTTAGCAGTAGGCTTCTGGTAGTGATCTAACCCAAAGCTTTAGGAGGCACAACAGCATTTGGGCCTCATGACAGACAGTGACTGACCACAAGCTCCAGGGTGGGGGAGATGCCTTCTCGTAGGGCACCTCAGATGTGAGGCTCTGCTTTGTGCCACAGCGTCAATCTCCAAAGATGGGTAGCCATCCTGGTTTGGTGACAGCACACCGTGTAAGAGATACCACAGCGCTGCTCAGCATCTATGCTGTTGCAGAGAAACTTCAGGCTGGACTCAGCCACACAGGTCTCAGACTCTATGTCAGACCTGACAGATCTGCTATACCAGAATCCTGCCCATTTCCCTGTTTGTTTGAACAACCATCCCTGTTTGTCCCCCGGATAGGTTTTTCAGGGACAGCATGATAGCAAAGCACAGAGACAAAGGAATAGCACACATCCTCCTGTCCCTCAAGGGTAGAAGAACTCTGTAGACCTCTGGTAAACATCATGCGGCTTAGTGCAGTTTCCCTCAGACTGATCTCACCTCCCATGTTCAAGTCCTTCGTGGAGAGTAAAGTCCTCACCTCTCATGTTCAAGTCCTTTAAGGAGAGCTAGTTTCATTTGCACTTATTCAGAGTGATCTGATGCTAGCAATGAAGACAACTTTCTCATGTGAAGAAGCACATCTGTTTGAAATGGTTTCTAACCCTTTTTTGGCAAAGAGGTCAGCTGGGGAAAACCAAAGGTCTTCGCTATGTGTCTTCTCAGGTGGGACATTGAGGTGAGGGGATGGGAGATGAAGCATGAAGGGGAGGAGGCATATCCACAGCTAATAGTCCTTTCCTCAAGCAGAGTTCTTGAAGAGGAAGCCATCAAAACTACCGAGAATAGACCTTCGTTTTCTTTGCTCTTTCACAGACCTGTGATTCAGAGGGTGTAATGTGAAAACGTGTGATTCTCTTCTGAAAGGATAGCTATGGTGTATGTGATATTCATGAAAACCACTGGAATCTGTGACTTGCAACAACATCTGAAAGCTCATCTCTCTATCTCCATTTACCAATTCTCTCCCTTCTTCTCCCCTGTAGCACCATCTTATTGCAAAATCTTTAAGGGGAGGTGCCAAATAGGGTGAAAAAACGTAAATATTTCCATAGAGAAGGAAGAGGTACCTCATTCAGAAGTCATGTTTTTAAAGGTTTACAAGAGATTGCTTTATTCTATTTTTTTTTAAAGTAAAATGAAAGCAATAATGAACATTAAGTGGACTTAGCTGAGATGAAGGAGAAACAGCCCAGCCAGGATGTCATGTAAAGCCCCCCCAAAAAAGAAGAAAAAAAAAAATTGGACAGAAGTGTTTCTGAAACTAGCTATGCAGAAATGAAGAAAGTCATGTAACCAAGTAAAGAGCAACATACTGCAGATTTTTGTTCTAATTGTTCAAAAATGTTCTCTCCCACTCTCAGACCTTCTAAGTCCAAGTTTGAGCCTGAAGCAAATTTTTACCGTGGAGTTATAAACCCATGAAAACAGAGGTTTGTAATGGAAACACTGGCACAATCCTAACTAATGGTGTTGTGCCATGGGGTGCCTCTGTAATAAAAAAAGAGTCTCTGAGCCTGTATGCCAGCCAGAATAGCTAGCAACACCCCAAAAAATAGACAGAAGTAGATGAAACATCAGCAGCACTAGCTTTCTGAGATAAAACAAGTACACGAGGTCCTACACTGTAAAGGATTACAAACAAATAATTTGTCACAGCTTTGAATAAATACAGAACAGGAACCATGCTTTGAGAAAATGATGGGTTATTAAGGTATGGAATTTAATATCATTGTCAATCTATAAAACTTTTACAACCCAGTCTTATTTGCACAGAGATTACGTCCCCAAAGCTCAGTGCCAAAGACACATGTTAATAAGCTCACAACTTTTAATTAAGCAATATGTATAAGTAGATTCCCATTAAGCTGTGATTTGTGGGCTAGTTCATTACAGTGGGTTCCAGCCACCAGACACATATTCAATACAAATCAAGCAGCCTGCATATTACCCAGCTTAATGTGAGCCTACTTGGCATACTTTATCACCAGTTCAGATTGGCGGTTCAGAGAACTATATTTTTTTCTAAGATCGGGGGCAGCGACCAGAACCTTATAATGACCCCATGTTGTTTTCTTAATGAAACTATCCATCTGAATTGTTTAGTTGCAACTGGTAATTATTCATACAGTTAATCATAGTTCTATTATATACAATATATGTATGACATTCAGCCAGAACACATTTGCTCTCATTTGAATTAAATGTGTACAATAAGGCATAAAAGAAGGAAATATGGATATTAAAGACATGGAACGATAAAAATAATTCACGTTTTACTCCAAAGAGGTTGATGACAACATTTTCCAGATCTTGGAATAACTCTCTCTTGAGTTCCTGAATTATGCTAAAATTTCTGCCCCCAGTTTGTGACGCAGGGTGTCAAGTAGAATTTTTTCAATCATCAGCTTTATTCATGACACAGTGTGACATGCCATTTCACATCTTTCTTGCTTAGACAGATTTCCCATTGATTACATCAGCAATGAGGATTGTACCGCAATCATCTGATGCACCAGTCAAAAATAAGATGGCTATTCTGCAATATTTAACACTTTTTTTGCAGGAGTTAGAAGTTCATGGATCATTGGATCATAATCTAGGAGAAATTACTACAGTCAGATTTCTGGAAGATAATACTACACCATAGCATTTTCTTCTGGTATTCCGTCCATAATAACAAGTTAATGAATTAACTTTGCTACATATTTACAGTTATCAAGAGTGACAACTGTTGTTTTTAGCAGCCCTTTCAGTAAGGATTCTACTGTACTTAACTGTAAGGAAATAGGCATTTTATTTACTGACCAAAATTTTCCATTTAACCTCTCTTTATCCCCCATAAAACTACACAAATTACTTAGTCAATTTTTTTAAAATTTGTATTTTCTATTTTGCTAGTGAAATATTGTCTAAACATCCAATCTTAGCTAATATAATGATACTATCAATAGCTGCCCAGTATTTATTTGGAAAGCAGAATTTGCCATCCAGCCCCAGAGCAGTGGTCCATCTTATTCAGTATCTTGCTAACAGAAGCGGCTTAGACATGAAATTTTATGAAACCAGGGTGGGAATGAGTTCCAGTAGATGAGACTCCAGGCTGAAAGAGAAAGGAGAGCTTCTGAGAAAGAGATGTGAACTACAAATCAAGACGACAAGGAGAGGAGAAAGATCATAATTAGCTATAGCTCTAAAAGTAACAAGAAGAATTTTTCAATCAATATGGTAAGCTGCTTGTAGCCAATTAAAAGACTGTAAAGTAGGGACAATGCCATATGTAGATTAGCCTAGTCTCATAAAAAGAGCCTTAAAGCAGTGTTGCATAGTTCATGAATTGATTTTGCTTGAAGGCCGAAGAAAAAGGAGCTGCAATAAGCCAGTCATATAGTAACAAAAGTGGTACCTCGGAGAACTCCATCAGTGGCAAATTATACAGTCAGAGGAGTTTTACACATCCCTTTTTTACCAAAGTTTCACCCCACCTCACCAACTTTCATAGGATCACACTGGCGCAAAACTATAATGAAGATTTTTTTTATGATTACACTATTTCTGAACTAAATAGAGTAATGCAGACCTGGGAAAAACTGCACCTCTACCTTCAGCTTTAATTCACCGCTGAATCCCAGCACTTTGCCTTTGACAGCTCCAAGGGATACAGCAGCATTTGGAGGAGTGAGGAAACTACCACAGATGCCAGAAGCTAAAGAGTTAAAAACAGTCTCCTGCAGCCTGCAGAGAAAGCATGGAGTCAAGGAAAACCCCCAGACATATAGCTGTTGAGACAGGAGCAACATTACAGCCATTAAAATCAAATGTCAAAGAAGGAACAATGCCTATTAGCTTTTAGAAACCAAAAATGAACAGTTCAGCTTTATCAAACAAATGGGTTGCACTATCCAATTACTAACTTCTGATAAGCACCATGTCAGTTTTGAAATTGTACTGCTGAGTCTGTGGAGAAGAAAAAGTAAATCTGAGTTATCCACATAACAAGGATAAAAGGAAGCCAAACTATTACAATCCTGACCTAATTACCCAGGCAAATCACTCCCCTCTCATGAACGTTGTAAAGCCAGTAAAAACACCGTAGCCTTCACTGACGAAGCTCTGACCTTGTATGAGGCCCCTTTCCTCCCCCATTTAGGTCCCATCTGATCAAAAGCCTTGAGAAGTCCTCCAGTTGGGTCCTTCACTTGAAGCAGTATCATTTGCAGCATCTTTTTGTTTCATCTTACCCAGGAATATAAGCTAGGACTGCGTATGCCCAGCTGAGTGGGCAGCAGAGGGCTGCAGCCTGCAGAGTGAATGGGACTCCCTGTCCACCACACATAATTAGGCACAGCCACATAGAGTGGCTGGCAAGCGTACTAGAGAAAGCCAAGGGCATAACCAGTAGCCTATTTGCTTTTTTAGAGTAAAGTCCATTGTGTTCAGGGAGGATGCAAAGGCTTCCATTCCTTTTTCAGTGTTATTAAGTTCGAAGCTGGTTGGCGACTCCCATTTTAGTGCTATTCTCTACCCCAAGGTACATGAGCTGTAGATTAAGCATGGGTTGAATTTCTCCCTCAGAGCAGACAAAAGGAATTATGAAAACAGCAGCAGCAGAGTATATCCTTGAAATAATAACAAAAAACCTCTTAAAATATTGCTGATTTTTTTTCTTTTTGAAAATATATTTATGTGGTTAAAAATAAAGCATATTTTTCATGCATTCTTATCTAACATAGGGTTGTCACATACCTGGGTGGACGAAGCCTTGAACTAAACGCTCCCTTTGCCTTACCCATATATCCTGACAAAGCTGAAAGAGGGCACATATCACCAGGGATATGGTAATATTAGTGAGGAAGCTAATACCTTAGTAGGATTATTTATGAATTTTAAAACATATAGCTACTTAATGACTTTGCTGACAATCCTAGTAGTGCTGGGAGCATAAGCCACCATAGAGCTGAGCAGGTTCCCTTAGTGGACAGCCATCAACTTTGATCCATTAGATGGACATTTTGTGTCTTGCTTGCTCCCAAATGAGGTGGCCTTGGGTAACTTTGGAGGTTTCTACATTAGTGTCTTACATGAGCTTTCAGAGCAAATCTTCCTGATGTCCCCACTTACTGTGCTTTCTGCTTCACACTGTGGCAGTCTTGGGGCACATTCACTGCGTTCCTTAGTTGAAACTAGTCTGGAAGATTATTTCAGTTTATTCCTGAAAGTTTATTCCAGGAATAAACCTATCTTACTCCAGTGCCTAATGGGCATTAAGTCCACAGGACCAGATTATAACTACTCTGAAGTAAATCCCCACAGCCTGTGTGGCATGGATGCCAGACTTTCAGCACCAGCTGTTTTCCTCTACAGATCTGTTCCTACTGTCTTGTACTACTGCTTCTGTAGATGTAGTCTCTTAGTGTTGCTTCCTTGCACATTCTCACGGCATACGCTTCTTGCATTTTTTTCATCTCAGTCTAAAACAAGCATTAAAGTCCATGTTTCATCCCCAACCACTTATCTGTCTTTGAGGACTCTCACCTTGAAGATCTGTCTTACCACTCACAATATTTGTAGTCAAATAAGAAACACAGGACTTCCAAATAAACCTTTAAACCAGACAGACAGACACACACAGAGCAGAAATCCACTTCAGTTGCAGCTGTGCTGGATGAAGGAATAACAGCATCACCCCCCGCCTGTCCTCACCACCTTTCTCTCAAAGACATCTGAGCTCAGAGCTGCTGGTGGAGTTGCTCATGCGAATGCTCTCTCACCTGTTTTGGGTAAAATGGCCCTGCAAAGCTTGAATGACTGGAACAGAAGGTATTTCCTGCTCATCCTCAAATGGGTGAGGGAGAGCTTCCACGAGAGCTGCTTCTGCATGAAAAAGCAGCTGCAGATAATCTCTTCAGGTGGCACAGCTGCGCTCAAAGGAGAGCTTGTGTCCATGACAATAGCAAGGGTAGAAAAGGAAAGCTAAAAATTAGAAACCTGAATGCAACAGCTCTTAATCTGGTCTCACTAGTTTCTTTTTGGACCAAGTTGTGCCTCTACCAGCTCTTTCAACATTCCTTGTAAAATCCCTCTGGCTGTCAGAGGAGCACAGACAAGCCCTCAGCTTATAAGTACAGCCCCAGCCTTGAGTAAAATGTTGCATTCCTGATAAGCTGGATTCATGTGCATAAGGCTATTGATTCATAGGGAAAAACCAACAGTTAGGAGTTGTTAGTAGGCCAATGTAATACGGTAAGCTTTCTGGAGCCAATGCAATTTTTGGACCCAAAATATAAGCAATTTAAATGGAAACGTGAAAAAAAAAAAAGGGAAAATAGGAGGCTGTAACCAATTCCTGTCCATCACTTGTTAAAGAAAAAACATCATGTGATGAGACCATTAAAAATTTTAGTTTTCTCTCTCTAATTTGAAAGATTCTATGAAAAAGTAGTGTACGTTCTGTGATAGTTTAGAGCTTCTCTAATATATTCACAGATAATACAACAAAAGCCTTCAAACACTGATTTTTAATTAAAAAATAGGAAATAAAGACTTAAACAGCATGGACAACAGGCAAAACTTTAAAAAGGTTTGAAATACAAAGCCTTGCCACTGAAATCTGTCCTGCTATCATTCTATGTGCATGAGCACACATATACACACATTTATGCACTGGTTTTAGATGCAACGATAGTTGTCGATTGCTCCAAATTCAATCTGGTTATGCTTTCATTGCATGGTGAAGTTCTAAAATTTATCTGAAACAATGTTGTGTGGAGTCCTTTCTTTTTTATTTTTATTATTTTATCATGTAAGTACTCTACGCCTTTGGAGTAGGAGGCTATTATAAATGATGTTGTAGTGCAGATGACGAACTTCTCCAATTTCATTAACAAGTAGCAAGATCTGTGCATATACCTCCCATACAGAATGTCTTAGAAATATGCCCTATTATGTCTAGTTAAGTCAACCTTGTGTCATTATTTCATATTAGTGTATATGACAGGATTGGCATACCCAGAAAAGATGCATCAGAACCATTACATGTCAGCCAAGAAAATGAAAAAAAGAATTCTATATTTTGAAAACTAGGTTAAATATCATGTCCTTAAATATTTTGAGAAGAAAAGGTTATATTGGTACCAAAAAGAATGTGTGTTGTTTTAAGGTTTAAGGAAGTATTTCGAATAAAGATCTTGTAAAACAAGAAAAAAAAAAAAACTTCTGAGTGCATATCTAAATAAAAGAAGATAGGGAAATGAGAATGCAAATCTGCTGTACCAAGAGAAGGAAGCATTGCTTAAACACCTTGTTTTAGAACATATATTGTAAAAGATTTACAATTTTTTTCACAAGGAAACATTTTGAAATAAGTCAAAATTTTACAAAATATTTCTTTCAGGTCCAACATCGTTCTCCTACACTATTAGTGGAAAGACTTCCTCTGTATAGGACTACACTGATTTCACTAAAGTGTTAAGCACAAGTGAAACACAAATGGAAAAGGTACTTGTTTTGGGCAGATCTCATAATTTTCACAGAACCCCAGAAATGTAGGGCCAGAAGAAAATTCAAAACATCTCCAGCCAACCTTTGTGTTAAAAATAGATGAACTATATCTAGCTTATCCCTTCGCTATGGTTGTTTGCCCTGTCTCCGAAAACCAGAAAGAAATAGAATTTGCAAAAAATTTAAGCTGATTGCCCCTTATCCTTTGTCCCCTGGCCACAGAAAACAACTGATTGTCATTTTTTCAATGAATCCCAGAAGAGGTGGTATTTTACTCCACGTATGAGTTCCTGCAATTACGTGCTGACACGATATTCTTTGTTTTCATCTGTTTAGTTTGTCCCTCACTTCCTAACCTCTTCTCTTTATAAAGAAAACAGCTTTCAAACCTAATCATAAAAGAAAACTCAAAATAGGATTCCCCAAAGAATTACACTAGGGGAAAAATGAAGGACTCAAGGTAGCTTCATGCATAGTCTCCCTAATCTTGTAATTTTCTCTGAAATTCTCCCTGAACTGTAATTTTCTCTCCTTCTAATGCTTGATCTTGCTGTGGCTCAGACCTTGGGCCATCTCCTGCACGTGTCATTCCCAGGACTTTTGCTGTATGGCTCCCGCCAGCTGACTCCTGTTTAGGAGGAGGAGGAGGCTTAGGAATGGTCTGAGACTCGGAAAGGTTTATGACTTCTCACAGCTTCTGCATGTTCGGATGGCAGATTTGAGTGTCTCCTGATGCCCATTGTTGTGGAGGAAATAATGTTGTTATGTGATATAAAGGTAGCCCTCAATGCCAAAACCTTTTCTTGTGTAAATTCTCATATCACCATCATCTTTAACTGAGCAGCCAAAAAGTACCTGTACTGAGGATCAGGCTCCCCATCTCTAGATTACTAGATAATAATATCCTATCAAGGAGATATAAGAGGGAATCAGAAAAGCTCATCAAAATGTTCAGTGACATGGCAGCAGATTTATGAGAAAAAAAGATGTCATTATAAAGAAAAAAAAAAAGGAAAGGTCATATTCATCAGTAAGAAAGGAAGACCTAAAGAAGGTACAGGAGATGCAAATATTACAGATCTACCAGCACTTTGGAATTTTGTTGTTAAGAGAGAGGGAGGTTTTCTTAGGGCATTTAATTAAAATGAGGTACTGCTTCTCTTTATTTTTACATTTTCAATCTTTTTATTATCATAGCAATACGTCTTCAACTGCTTCCTTAAGCATTAACAGCTGATTTATTTAATAAAACTGAGGACTGAGCATCACTGGAAATACTGCTTCCAATGGAATGCTTTCATGCTGTGATTGGTGAAGTGCTAAGTAATTTGCTTTTAATGCTAGCACATACCACTTAGCACTATATTTAACTGAATGATGAAAATCACTCATTTTTCATCCCCTTGCTTAACTGGTGCTCAGTGTAATCTATCTACTGTACTGTGAGCCTAGTGCCAGATATATTCTAATAGACCTTGCTCTCCAATCTACAACAAGCATTTTAATTTTTAATTCATACTTATGTCTTTATCCTTTAATAGAACAGAACTACAGATGGGGAGTATGTTTTAGATAATAAGAGCACAGTAGGTACCTAGGGAAACTACACCACTAAAAGGATTCTTTATTTACACTTTTCAGTAATGACTACATATATATAGCTACACGGGAGAAAATTGTTGTAAAGGAACACTGCATAGACAGGCAATTACTGTCCAACTATAACTGAGCATTATGGATGACATTGCTGATAAGAGCACTTCAGAAAACAATTTCAAAGCCAATGCCAGCCAGTGTATATTGACCAACAACCATGGGAACTCATAGGATGCAAGTAACCAAAATTAATAGGTAAGATGTTACATTTCCAGCAAAAACGTAAGGTAAATCTACTTAATATTTAAGCATATTTTAAGTTCAGCTTTTAAGAATATGTACTGTTGCAGAATTGTACATCCCAGATCAGATGAAAGTCAGTGGAGATATGCCAACATAACTGAGGGAATAAAAGTGGTCAGTCAAGTCCTTCATGCTGAACAAAGTCTCAGGACCAGATCCACATTTGTTAAAAAATCAGCAGAGTCCTATCAGAACTGAAGGTGTGGTGGCTCCGCACGTAAAGTCAGTCTTGCCATCAGACTAAATAATAGCATATTACCAACACTGAAGTCAAAATCTCACAGAACCAGACTGGGGTACCTTAACTCAGTGGTGGGAAACCTAGGGTATAACATTGCCCAAAGGAATTCTTACCATTACATTCAGTCATGTTCAAAGACAAAACTGAGGCCAGGAAGATGCATGTAGTATGATGCTGCCCACAGCATGCTGTCATCTTGGTACTGTCACCCAGAAAATGCAGTAGGTTACAGATTACCACCTTAACTCATAGCAGAGGACAGTCATGTACACAAGCAATCCTAGTGGCCTCCATTGCATTGTTTGTGTCATTCACTCATTGTGGGGTAATCGGCATTACCCCAGCATCTGGGGTGATAGGTGAAAAGCGCAACTCTGCTCAGGTAGAAAAAATCCACAGAAAAATTCTTGGACTGAATGGTTTCTCTTCAGTTAGTTTCTTTTTCAAAATTATGTACAATAGTTTAAAGTGTCAACAGGCAAAGCAACCATTAAAAAGGCAATTTTATTCCTGGTATGACAGAGAGAAGTCACCCAAGTAATATCTGATGCCATAGAACCCACAAAAATCACATCACTTCTTGTAGATATTCAGAAGATTTTTAACACCATTTCTGTCTGGGTGTAACACATGAAAACACACACATATGCAAATGCACACAAATCAATTACAAAAAGAAAAAAAGTGGAAACCAAATTGTTACCTTGCAAACCCAAAGAGAAACTGCTTTCAGGAGTGACATTTAAACCTCCAGGTTACTACCTAATGTAATTTCATGATTATTCAGATGGATGAGAACCATAGATTTAAGTATCAAAATTAATCAACAATGTTCAAGACATTGGGAAAAATCTTGCAGAGGTAAATGCATCCAAAAAAGTTTTACCATACCACTGTGAACAAAGGGACACCAGAAAAACATACGTCTTAGAAAAATGTCACGGATGACTATGTTAATTGATTACAGTGTTCTACATGAATGATTCAAAATAGCAGGAAGGTAAGACTCTTGCTTTTTCCATCTGCATTTTCAGGACAAAAAGGATCCTACCACAGGGAAGACCAAAAGTCAGGGCACTGGCAGTCTGCCCTTTATTTCTGCAATTGCCTCTGACTTTGGTGACCTTGGACAAATGACTTCACCTTTCTTGCCTTTGTTCCCCTTCCCACCTTCTCCTTCTGTTGTCTCTCATAGTCCTTGCCTTTGGGGCATGGACTTCATTTCTTATGCATTTGTATGAAGCCAAATTGAATAGGCACTGACTGGTTCAAACTAATGAGCAATACTTTAATACTACTAAGAAAGCATGAGAATAACCTCCAGGTTGCTTTAAGCTGCTGTAGCTCCCAGGGAAGCAGGGCTGACCAACGTTAAGACCCCAGCAAAATGATCTTCTCCGGGATCTTGTAAATTTTGCAGCCTGTTGGGACTTGGCTACAGAACTGGTGGCATGAAGCCATCATTGTTCCTCTTCTGAGCATCTTTGCAGCCTTGCAATTACAATAGTGGTATGCTTTGAACAATGACTGAAAATACTGTCACTGTTTTAGTCTGGAAACTTGAAAGACAAATCAGCAACATTTTCCTCACCACCACTAGCAGGTACAAGCAAACCTGAAAAAGCAGGAACAAGCAAACCTGAGAAATCTAGGAATGTCCCACTATTTGGAAGAAAAAAAAATCATATGAAACAATTATATTTGCATCATCCTATCTGTGATCTGATCCAGTGAGTTCACCACACTGAAAAGCTTATTGAAGCCACAGAAGAGCTATGAATGGAGCATTTGCAGGACAACACTGTATGCACAGAGGTGTGGATGTCAGAACCGTAAATCCTGTCAGACAGTAACCATACCGTGGATGTGGATCAGGAAATAAACAACTCCGGACTACGTATTACTGCAGGAATTAGCTCTTGTCGGACACAATGTGATTTCCTGAAGATTAGAAAAAAAGATGCAGAGAAAAACGTGTTGTAAATACGCGGGTGACAGTGTACTGATGACCTCCCTCCCCCAACAAGAGGGATACAGGAGCAAGAGCCCATAGACTAAATTTATCAGTTTTCCTTCAAAAAGCTGTGTCTTGTGTGCTCATGTGAACTTTCCAAGGTTTCTCTGTCAGCAGACAAGATTACTGTGGATCTAAAAGTAACACAAGGTGCTTTTAACTGAACTTTACTCATAGAATCATAGAATAGTTTGGGTTGGAAGGGACCTCTAAAGGTCATCTAGTCCAACCCCCCTGCAGTGAGCAGGGACATCTTCAACTAGATCAGGTTGCTCAGAGCCCCGTCCAACCTGACCTTGAATGTTTCCAGGGATGGGGCATCCCCACCTCTCTGGGCAACCTGTTCCAGTGTTTCACCACTCCTCAGAGGGCATGAGAAAACTGACACAGGTAGGACTCAGCTAAGTGCAGGGATCTGGTGGAGCCAGATCTGGTACTGAGACCATGCGTAAGGAATGAGAGGAAATGGATATCTTGCAATAACAGTGACGTCTAAGGACACCCAGTGTGTTCCGTAATTCTCTGTCATCAAACACCCTGACACTACCTTTGATCAGCAGCAACTTCACTTAGCAACTTGACATACATGGGCATGTTCCACTCTGCATGTACTTCCTTAGGTGCTGGGAGGGGTCCAGTGGCTCTCAGTACACGGTGGAAAACACAGTGCAAGTCTGAGAGATTGGGACTTTCGCACTGAGAACAATACGTGTGGACACGTACCTAGTTATATATAAAGTAGCTGATTTAAGCCTGCCCTCAGCATACTTTAAATGCTGGCCCTTGCTCCAGATAGATTGCTCTGGATTGCGTTATTGTACTGAGTTTCTGAACAGAAAGTGTGACAGCGTTTAGGTGAATGACAGGTCTTCAGACCTCAGGAGTCTTGCAACAGACCTATGAAACTACCCAAGGATTAAGACCCACTGGAAAACACAGCTAAAATTTCAGCCCTAACCAATCGCACCCCAGTCTTTCCAAGAGAAACTGTGTTTTCAAATTATCTGTTTTCTTCTATCCCTCTCATGATTTTATACTTAGGTATCAGCATTGTTTTTCAGCTAGGTACAGAAACCAAAAATAATACCTTTCCACCTTGCTGTACTCTTTTTCCTCTCCCTCAGCTTGATACGTGAAGATGTATGCAGCACGCTGTCCATTTCGCTTATGTGCTCCTGGGCTGTGCTCATTTCATTACCCAAAAGTCTTTCTCCAGTAATATCACCAAATGCCTGAAAAACAGAACAGACAAACCCAACATATTATTATGGCAGCGTTCAGTGAAATATCAGAGGGAACATAGATGACTTTGATTACACTTCCCCACCGTTCTCTTCTTGCTTTCAAAATATTGCGGCTTAGAAGCTTTTGTGTGTGTGAAATTTTATTCTGTCATACTAATAACCCAGCTTTACAACAGCTTACAGTTTAGCTTTCATGGTTCAGTTCCACTCCTAGGCTTATAACAATTTTTATAACAGTTCTGCCAAAATATTATAAAGTAAAAGTTACTGTAAATGTATTCACTAATACAGATAGAGCAGTGAGATTAGCAATTTAAACACATGTGAAATGTGAATTCGCCTAATTTTTCTCAGACTCTAAACGCTTTAGTAAAACAGTGGAATGGGGATTTTTACGCCCGTTGCTTTTAATAATTTCTTCTTATGATGTTCTTGACACATGGAGAAGATTTGAGTGAATAAAGAATAGACCTTCAAAGGAGAAAATCATGGCCATGAGGAGGAGATGATGTGTTATGGGACTGGAAACTAGTTATAAAGCCAAGACACTGCATCAGATCCAGCTCAGTTCATTAGCAGTTACCACATCGCATGTCAGATCCTCAGCTTGTGTCATGTGGGTGGCATTTTGCACAAGAGTGCCCTGGCTCCAATTGTTTTCACTTTCTGGAGTGCCCATATAAGAGAGATTTTGCTCAGATGAATGTGAGCAGAAATCAAATTTCAGATGCTGAGACGTAACAGAGCCTGAGCTCTGTTTAGCTGCTGTTACTCAAACTCTAGCAAAGAAAAAGCAGATTGCTCCAGTAATACCATAATGTTTTAATGAATTTGCTGTTCTAAACCTGGTTTAGCACAGCTGTAATAAATTATACAAATGCTGGTTTTTGTATGGGAATAATCTCTAATTTCTTTTGTATTTTTGTGTACTTTTATAATCTGTCTGATGAAGCATCTTAAAATCTGTGTTGTACTTCTGGGTTTGATACCCTGTGAAGCTGGGAAGCGCTGTTACCTCTGGAACAGGGGGATACAGGCAACGTAGGGGATATTCTCCACCTCACATAAAAAACTGTGATTGAACATTAGAGTGGTCTTGTGCATCCTACATCCTAGGCAAGTTTCTTCATACAAGGCTACTCTTTCTTCTTAGCTAGGTACCACTTACACAGAACACCTACTACTTTATTTTTAGTTTTATTCTTTTACACTAAGAGATAGTCCACTTTTAGATTGTCCTAAACTGTTTCTCTCATGGCATAAACAATCTTCAGAGCAGGTCAAACAGAGATACAACATCATGGCAGGGCTTCATAGCAACACATTTGCAATATACAAAGTCAAGAAGACAGAAGACAAAAAGGGGGCCTATAGCATCAGTGAGCTAAGAGAAACAGCAGTATTTTTCCTGTCGCAATAATCTGAGAAAAAATATGGAAATATCATCAGGGTATACCTGGAGATTTAATCCTAATTCCCCAGAAGTTGGAACATGAATTTCATAGAATCATAGAATCATTTAGGTAAAGGAAAAGACCTTTAAGATCATCAAGTCCAACCGTTAACCTAGCACTGCCAAGTCCACCACTAAACCATGTCTCTAAATGCCATATCTACAGGTCTTTTAAATACCTCCAGGGATGGTGACTCAACCACTTCCCTGGGTAGCCTGTTCCAATGCTTAATAACTCTTCCATAGAATCATAGAATAGTTTGGGTTGGAAGGGACCTCTAAAGGTCATCTAGTCCACCCCCCCTGCAGTGAGCAGGGACATCTTCAACTAGATCAGGTTGCTCAGAGCCCCGTCCAACCTGACCTTGAATGTTTCCAGGGATGGGGCATCCCCACCTCTCTGGGCAACCTGTGCCAGTGCTTCACTACCTTCATTGTAAAAAATTTCTTCCTTATATTTAGTCTAAATCTATCCTCTTCTAGTTTAAAAACATTACCCCTTGTCCTGTCGCATCAGGCCGTGCTAAAAAGTTTGTCCCCATCTTTCTTATAAGCCCTCTTTAATTATTGAGAGGCTGCAATAAGGCCTCCTCAAAGCCTTCTCTTCTCCAGGCTGAACAACCCCAACTCTCTCAGCCTTTCTTCGTAGAAGAGGTGTTCCATCCCCCTGATCATTTTCGTGGCCCTCATCTGGACCCACTACAAAAGGTCCATGTCTTTCTTGTGTTGAGGGCTCCAGAGCTGGACGCAGTACTGCAGGTGGGGTCTTCTTTCGGTGAAGAAATTTTTCCTGATATCTAATCTAAACCTCCCCTGGTGCAATTTGAGGCTGTTTCCTCTTATCCTATCACTTGTTACTTGGGAGAAGAGACTGACACCCACCTCGCTACAGCCTCCTGTCAGGTAGTTGTAGAGAGCGATAAGGTCTCCCCTCAGCCTCCTTTTCTCCAGGCTAAACAACCCAGCCCCCTCAGCCGCTCCTCATAAGACTTGTTTCCATGCAAAAAAAGGGATACAGGGGATATTTAGAGTTCACTGGAAAAGTCTTTCCATCGGTGTTGGTTAACACATACCAAAAGCTCTTTCAAATCTGATAGTTCACATACCCAGCATGCCTGACCGAAGCAACAGAAACCCTTTGCTACACTTAAGGTGCTATTGGTTACTTGTGTACTTTAAATTGAAGCTTGTATGGATATGTCAGATTTTTAGATTTGATCAGATGTTGTGCAGAGTTCTGTTCTTAAATTAAAGTCCAAGTTGTTGTTTCTGAGAGTGACTTAATAGCAGTAACCTTACGGTTAATCAACCGTGTAGTACAGTTCACTGTGCACTTACTGCAGTGTAATTATAAAGTGAGCAAAAATATAATTGATGCATTTTGTCAATCTGTGTAGCTGCAAGGTACTTTCTCAAAGGTTTTTTTTTATTCAGATAAAATAAGTTAATGCTGTTTTGGCAATTATCCTTTAACTTCAGAGACTTTACTGCTAATTCAGGTAAAACTACGTGATAGATGAATAAAGGTAAGTGTTTAAGAGTACAAAATACCTTCTGCAGCAATCAGTGGCTCTACCCTCGCAGCATAAAATCATTCAGAAAATCACTGAAAATACATGAAGTCCGGGTGTTTAAAGTGGGTTGGAACCAAAAGGGAAGTGTTTCAATACAAAATAGCACTTTTAAAGTACCCCTCAATTATCAGCACTGATGTTTGTTACACAGCACAGCTACAGTGATATGGCAACATTTTTCCCATGAGCATTGGCTCAGACTGAATGGGTGTGCTTGAACTTGCTCCCATCCCTTCTGTGAACATCAGAAGGAAACAGCTCTAACTCCTCAGGACCCCATGGAAAAATAAATGTAAATATCCATGCCCATAAAAATATTTGTGTATGTGTGGCTAGCTATGTAGCCCTTGCTCCTCACCCCATGTTCTCTGCCAATAATAAAGAAGCCAGCATGATTTAAAATTGCATATTCATATATAGAACAAGGATATAATGCTGCAGTGTAGGTATCTCAGTCATTTTCTGGTTATCTGAAAGCCTGTGTGTCCTGCTGAGAGCCAGTGGTGGACCTGTCTCATCACTTTCCTGGTCCTTCTATTGGACCACAGCCTCCACCACAGATAAGCATGACATGGTGTCTTGATGGAAATACATATTTTTCCCCATGGCTCTGTGAGTTTCTGGGGTGGAGAGTATATTGAACCTGGGATTTGGAGAAAACTAGAGAGGGGAGAAATGGCCACATGCTGCAAGGCTGACTCCTGCATTTCCATCCTCTTGCATGCAGCAGCATAGCCTTGACTGTAGTCCATAATCTTAATAGAGTAATAATTAATAGACACAGTTTCCATTTAAGACTATACCTCAATTTACTGAAAAAAAGTAAGGACTTAATCTTATACTTGAAAGGGTAAACAACCCGAAACAGAAGGTTTGGAGATGTAACTTCTCCTCAGCTGAGACGCAGTGTGCGCGTCCTCTTCATCTGCAGCAAATGGGTTGGCTTAGGCATCACAAGGGCAAGGAGCAACAGACTGGGTCCGTTTCAGGACAGGATTCACACGTCACATGTGAGATGAGCTGGATCAATTTAAGAGAAAAGCATACAAATGCAAGATTTCTCCAGGGAAACTCTTTCTCTTGTTCTCATCTGAGCTGCCTGGACAACTATTTTATTTCTTAAACTGATTATCTTTAATTGAATTATAGCATTAAAGGAAAAATATATACTGGTAAAGATAACTTAAAACAGTCTGGTTTACTTCTTATTTGCAGAGGAACTAGCAATACTGCCATGACCCTCAACAAAAGGGTTGTAAGTTTGCAGGCTGTACTGATATGATTGCCATGTCCATGGGAGTATCTCTTAGCTGACTTTTATCATGTATGATTCCCAACTGAATCTCGACGCATGTTGCAAGGGATCATCCTCCCGCTGAACACAGTTGCAAAGTATTATTTGTCTTCAATGGGACAAAATTAGATCTCAGAATTAGGCAGGCAGCATGTGGCGAAGCCTATTCAGCCCGGGAGTATATAAACACATGCATGCATTAATGTGGGTGGAATCACTTGCGAGCGATAAACCCTTGCTGTTAATCCTTACTTTCACAGGGATCTCCAGGAAACTGACTCGTAAACTGATCATGTTTGCGGATGACCTGGCACGATGCTGCTGAAGCCAGCTAACGTGGGCCAATTTATACCAAATAAGTACCTTTGCCCAGCCTCTCCCCAGCCAAGAAGTCCTCACCCACTCACCTCGGCTGATCCAGCTTATGGTTTGGAAAGGCCAGAACTTTCCTGCTCCCTCTGCAGTGTCTGGTGAGATGATGAAGCCATACAATGATGAAGCCATTAGGTAGTGTACCAACCTCAGTTACTGAGCTGGAGCAATCCTCCTTCCTTCTCTTCTCCGTAAATCTTTAGTGACCACTGCAGTGAGACTCTTTAAGAAAACAGCATGTGGGGCTTCTGTGGTAAACTTGGCCAATTTATTCCCTTAATGAAGTTAGAGCCAGAAAAAGCTGTGCTCAGATACATGCATAAACTGCACTAGAGTCAACTGTATGGCTTATGCACATACAGAAAAAAAATAGGGCCCAATATTCATAGTAACATTGCGTATATAAAAAGAATTTGTGGAATTAAGAATAAAACATGAGGCAATTTGTTGATTTGCCCAGGGAATATATGGGAGCAACAAATGTGTAGATTATTCTAGGGTTGTTTTTTAGTGTCATTATCAGATCCAAGAACTGTATATAAAAGCACGCAGTCCTTCACACGCTAAAAGTATAGTTTGCTCAAACAATTGTAAAATATTCAGTATTCTTAAGATTAAATATCTGAATATTGCTTCTGAAGGAACAGCTGCCAGCTTAAATCTAAAGTCTAGTTTGTTTACTGGCTGTATTTTATATCTGTTAGAAAATGACACCAAATGGCAATAAAATTGTTGTAAGTATTCTACTGGGGAATATAAATGCCCTTTGGTTACAGTGTACATATCTTTATACATAATTCCAGTATATTTTCCCTAGAATTATGTTAAATATGTAAAAAGCCTTTTCTCATAAAGGTAAAAATGCTAGATGTTTCCAAGCTGTAATTTAGCATTAGTGTCAAGATTGCTTCAGAAAATAAGCTACGGTTACTGTTTCATTCTTTTAAAGTGTCACTCAGCATACCATATCTGATCTTGTATTCAAAATAAACTTATATGATTTTATTCACTTTTCCAGAAGTGCAAGAGAGTTTAGACATAATTTATAGCATATGGATTGATGTAAATAGCTTAAACTAAGTAATTGGCTATTCACCTACACTGTCTTATCCTATTACTACTAGGTACTTTTCAAGTAATTAGGGAAAACAGATCTCTTTTATCCAGTAAGTTTAAATTAGATGAATCCTTGACATTTGTGTAGGTTTATTTGATAGATAAAACCATACTATACAGAAAGTTTCTCTACAGTGCTGAGGTTTACTAGGCCTATAATAGGAAAGTGATTTTTTGCTGAGTTGAAGTGACTTATCTTTGCCCTTTTAATAAGAAATCAACTCCAGTCAGCAAAAGTCGAGATAAAAATCACCAAGTTGGTGTTATCACCATGTAGACAGCAAATATGTACCACTACCATTAACTTTTCTGTGCATGGATTTCAAATACACTTAAAATGCTAAAACTCAATAATTTCCTGTATATTACAATAACATAAGATTAATGAATAAGGGAAAGCATGAAAAGTGATTTATTTTGGGAAGGTCATTCCTTGGTTAGCCAACACTTAAATTGAATACTATAAAGGAGAAATATATTATAGGTAAAAAGGAAAATGGGTTTTACTGCATGTGGATTCTTTGAGTTTTACAATGCTTATGATAAAAGGACTGCACTTACAAGTTTAACCTCTATAATTTTTATGCTGTACATTTAAAAAAAAATCTTTTTATTTAACATTTCTAGGGCAATTTATATATGTCACCTTGTACTTAATGTTCCTTTTAAAACAGTTATTTTTGCCTTATGCTTATGAAACCTATAAAACTACTTTTCATACCAGACATGAAATTTCTAGTTATACCAGCAAAGTTCGACCTTTAATGGGAATACCACACTTAAAGAAATAAGTATTTTAAATAAGTTTTTGCATAGAGAGACATTTATTCCTGGCTAGTGTACTCCTGCACACAGCACTTACAAACTGGCCTCACTGTAAAAAAAAAAAGTATTATTAAAGTGTTTTGGCTCCTTGTCTTAAATGAAATTCACACTTAAGTGCTTTGCTGAATTAGGGCTACGAGAAAATCTTGCTTTCACTGAAGTAAAAAAAGTAGGATGAGGTTGTGAATATAGTGTAAATTTCTTTTGAGCATCCAAGGACTTTAAAGCAAGATTATGCAAAAGTCCTCCTATGCCTGTCAAAGAATATCTGCAGGTACAGAAACATATCTGAGGTTGAAGTCACTAGGAGTTGAACATATGAATTTGAGAAAGAATTTGGCCCAGTGATTTAAATACTGTTTGCATGTCAGTGTGTTTGACGAGAGATATACTGCCACCCCAATAACCCAGAGATCACCAGCCTGCACGCACACCTCAGCTAATTGAATGCTAAGAACCTACTGTTCTTGCTGGTGGTACCCTCCGAACAATGTCTATATTTGCACACGCTTTTCAAAGTTATTATCATTTCTGTGGTGTTTTCTTATATATATTTTCTTATATATAGCTTATATATATATATATAGCTTATTTCCTCCTATTATACATATTATTTCTGAAGAACACCTACCAATACCAGCAACCATCATGCTGTAATGGCACAAAGCATTACACATCCAACGGAGAGATCTTAATCCACAAATGCTTGAATTAATGAGATCCCACTGCAGTAATTAGGAATAAGTATTATGGCTCGCTCAGGTTTGATTCCTGAAAGTCACAGAAATTAAAAAGCCAAAGCCTTTTCAGTTTGCTGTCTTCAGAGTTACAGGCCTTCATAGTGTCTTAATAAAAGTGAACAAACAAACAAAAAGTTACACTGAAATAATTACATTTTCACCCTTGGTAGGTTACTGTAATAAAAAGCATGACTCTTTTGCAGGAAGAAGGTGCATGCAACCCCCAGTTCCTAGATGCTGTTGAATTACTCCTTGTATTCTGCAGTTGAGCAATAGCACTAGCCCACCCAAAAGAGAGGAAAAAGAAATGAAAATTGATTGTTTTCTTGCTCTGTGGACTCTGCAGACAAGGTAGATAGGTACAAAGGTAGGACACGTCACAGTTACCACAGACCTCCCCTGTTCCTATAGGCCATGTTCCTACAGTCCCAAGACAGCATTTTGTACAAATATCTTATCTCTGATGGGGAGAGAGAGGCTTGCTGATCATGAAGAAAGAGAAAAGGGAGCTGTCATTCCTACGACAGAGAGAGAACAGGTGACAATCTCTGCCCTTGCAGATGGATGAAGAGCCCTCCCTCCTTAGCAGGGCTCACTGAAAGAGCTTTAAACTAGATTTGAAGGGGGAAAGGGATAAAACCAGGCTTGCTAGAGATAAGCCTGCCTGGGGGCAGCATGCCAATGTTTGAGAGATGGTGCACTAGTGAGGTCCTTCAGTCTGCCATCTCAGTGGAGGTAGGGGATGGAGATCCATGCAGCAGCAAAGATGCAAGGGTTATGGATGTGTTAGAAACCACAGACATGCCTGAGAATGGTCACGCAGGAATTGGGGCTTCTCCCCCAAAAAAGGTGGTGGGATCAATAGCCCAACTGAAGTGCATCTACACCAATGCATGCAGCATGGGCAACAAACAGGAGGAGCTGGAAGCTGCTGTGCAGCAGGAAAACTACGATATAGTTGCCATCACAGAAATGTAGTGGGATGACTTGCACAACTGGAGTGCTGCAATGGATGGCTATAAACTCTTCAGAAGGGATTGGCAAGGAGGGAGAGGCAGTGGGGTAGCCCTATAAGTTAGGGAGCGTTTTGATTGTCTAGAGCTTAATGATGGTGACGATAGGGTTGAGTTTTTATGGGTAAGAATCAGGGGGAAGGCCAACAAGGCAGATATCATGGTGGGAGTCTGTTATAGACCACTCAACCAGGATGAAGAGGCAGACAAAACATTCCATAGGCAGCTGGGAGAAGTCTCACAATCGCTAGCCCTTGTTCTCGGGGGGGACTTCAACTTACCAGATGTCTGCTGGAAATACAATACAGCAGAGAGGAAACAGTCTAGGAGGTTCATGGAGGGGGTGGAAGATGATAACAGC
>NW_008825071.1:4414347-4432136 GCF_000699105.1 Pygoscelis adeliae
AATATGAGCCGGCAGTGTGCCCAGGCGGTCAAGAAGGCCAACGGCATCCTGGCTTGTATCAGAAATAGTGTGGCCAGCAGGAGGAGGGAAGGGATCGTGCCCCTGTACTCGGCACTGGTGAGGCCGCACCTTGAATACTGTGTTCAGTTTTGGGCCCCTCACTACAAGAAGGACATTGAGGTGTTAGAGCGTGTCCAGAGAAGAGCAGCGAAGCTGGTGAAGGGTCTAGAGCGTAAGTCTTACGAGGAGCGGCTGAGAGGGCTGGGGTTGTTTAGCCTGGAGAAAAGGAGGCTGAGGGGAGACCTCATTGCTCTCTACAACTACCTGAAAGGAGGTTGTAGCGAGGTGGGTGTCGGTCTCTTCTCCCAAGTAACAAGCGATAGGACGAGAGGAAATGGCCTCAAGTTGTGCCAGGGGAGGTTTAGATTGGATATTAGGAAAAATTTCTTCACCGAAAGGGTTGTCAAACATTAGAACAGGCTGCCCAGGGAAGTGGTTGAGTCACCATCCCTGGAAGTATTTAAAATTCATGTAGATGGGGCACTTAGGGACATGGTTTAGTGGTGAACTTGGCTGTGTTAGGTTTACGGTAGGATTCGATGATCTTAAAGGTCTTTTCCAACCTAAATGATTCTGTGATTTCTTCACCGCTGCTGGTAGGGTGAGGAAGGGAATGAAAAGCAAAAGGGGAGCTTGTTTCTTCTGGTGAAGTGTTGTACCCGTTCTGGCAGAAAACGGATAAGATTATGAAATTAGATTATGTAGGTAAACTTCCAGAAGAGAGAAGTCTTATTTACACCAAAGGGTGATGCAAATAAATACATGGAAACTGACAATGAATAAACTGAGGCTGGAGAATAAGAGGAGACTTGTGACCAAGTAGACTCTAAGGATCCAGAAAAATCTTTCTATTGAATCAATAGGGACAAAATACCTAAACTAGACTAGGTTTAGGTAAACTAAACTACCTGAATCTTTAGGACTAGCTCTAAATATTCAGACTAAAAACGCTTATACACAATGAGTTGTCCACAGAAGCAGCAGACTGGACAGATTATCCCAAGAAGCCCTGTAGTCTTCATTTCCTACACCCTTAAGAGCTATACTTAAGGTTGCAATGCAACCTTTTAGTTCCAAAATTATTTTCTTACCCCACTCAAGTACCAGTGCTTGTCTAGCTGCAGCAGAGGCAAAAAAACTGTTCCTGAGGGGCAGCAACAGCAGCAAGCAGTGAAGCTCAGGTGTATTTGCCCCATGGCAGCAAACTTGCTCACTAGTCAGTGCATAGTTTTAAAATTCATTAACTTATAAAATATTCCTAATTTGGAACTGTAGTAGAAAGCCCTGACCTATAAAATACACAAATGTATAATTACATCCATTATCAGCTAAATGTAAGATCTGTATATAAGTTTTACTGCAATTATTAGTTAAGCACATTTCTTATATGTAATTGTATTTAGATCTACAAGTAAAAATGCTGTAAAGCATGCATTGATCTCCTAAATTAGACGTGCAGCTTTCAAGACGATGACATAAGACTCAGTCATGTAGATTTTAGGGATAGACTATGTTGTGATTTGGTGTGGGAAACTCTACAGAAGTAGCTTGAGCCATCCGCACTCTGCAGTGTTCACTTTGTGGATGCTGATCAGCATCCGCTCAGAAGCTGGAAGCTTCTGGGAAGACAAAATTACATTGTATGGGAATGCATTTCTCCTCTCTCAGAAATACAGAAGGGATTAATGAACTGAACCAGTGCACTGGGTTAAGATTCCCTCCGGTGCTCGAAGCCCCTCCTTCCACAGCCTTGTGAAAGCTGAACAAAACGTCATGACTGAAAAGCTGAGAACTTAATTGGGAAAAACCATTCTGCAAAGAGTGGTAACAGGTGGAAAGTAGGAATGGGGCTGCGTTCTTGACATCAAACAGGGAAAAGGTGTTCTAGCAAAAATCTAGCCAATGATTTGTATGAGGATCTTCTTTAACAGACTTGGGCATGGACCTGGATTTGCTCGTTTCTTTGTTTCAATAATTAAATTCTACTTCATGTAGGCCACATGCCTTCTCTTGTTTTCTTTGGCCAGCTCTAAGACTCTGGTGCCTTCACTCTGGTGAATCACAAGTTCCTGGGGCAGAAAATTATGTCTGGATTCCTTGAGGACAGTTTCCTTTAAATTAAATTTTCTTTAAAAAGCCAAGTAGGGCAAAGACATTAAGAATAAAATCTTTTAATGAAGAAAACAGCCTTGAAACATTAACCAAAGGAGCAGAAGCAACATTTGCCTCATGCTGGAAAGATGTACTTGAACCTTCACCTTAGAAGTGAGCAGCTGAAAACGTTGTACTTCAGCATCATTTGTGCCAGTTTTCTATAGTAAACAGAACTCCGTGATGATGCTCCCACTTCTTATCTGGGTAGGTAAAGTAATATTCTTTCACTCTACTTTCTTTTAGATGCCAAATTTTTTTTAAAGGTCTCTCAACACAAGACCAAAGGCAACAAGGAAATGCACTTCTTCTAAGCACTTAGAACAAAAATGACAATGCAATGAACAAAATGCAGGCTATGAAAGAAGTAATGGGCGATACTTCTTTTTAATACCACCCTGTATTGTATTTAAATCTGAAAACATCCAGGATTCAATCTAAAACTTGCAAGATACCAGTAAGTAATCTAACTGAGCCTTACTTCTGTGTATCTGAGGAAAAACTAAGTGAATGACCATACCTGTAGTACTAGCTGTATAATAAATGTGCACAATACTTACATTGTATATTTATATATATAATAATTCCTGTACAGAATGACCTTATGTGGTTCTAAGCAATATATATTTATAAATAATCTCTATGTGTGTAGTTTCAATGTGTATCTTACATAATCGCCTTTAAATGGCTCTATAAACAATACTAAATTGCTACTTTGCACTGCAAACACATTAACTCATTGATTTTACACTACTGTTTAGGAGTGAGGTCTTCCTATGGAAAATTTCAGTGTGTATTTTGTGCAGGGTCAGGCAGGTCTATTTTCCTGTTTTGACACCGACCTACTTCTGAAGTGCACCCCTTTGCCTTCAAAATCTGCAGGTGAGGAGTCTGCTTGGACCTACCTCAATGATAGCTCCATCAGGTAGCCTGAGGAAGTGCCTGTAGAGATCCTGGAAGCCGCTGAGGTGAACAGTGTAGACAGAGACGTGAACGGTGGTGCTACCTCTCGAGTTAGCTGCAGAGTCAGGGATTTCATCCTGGTGCTGGAGGTCACAGCTGGAGACACCAGGCTTGCTAGCGTGGTCCTTCCAGATGTAATCAGACACTGCCACCTAGTGAGACAGAAGGCCCCCCCCATACACACACACACGTACGCACAAACGCACACACACACACAGAATCCCCCCACCCCCCCCACCAAAGGAACATATTTAATTAACTTCTGGTAAGAGCTTAACCGATTTAAAATGATTTTACAATAAATCTGCAAAGCCTGTACCATATGCAGTGCTTGCACACAGTTCTCTACTACATATTTTTTTATGACATAGATCTAAATAGAAGAGATAGACAAATCCCTAGTGTATATTCTATAAAGTTAATTCTGCACAGATGAAGCTGTAATTGACTCCCGTATTAACCAAAAGTAGGGAGATCAAGCAGGGTAGGTTAAACAATAAAATGGCAATGCTGATTAAAAAAAGAAAGCTTCCCGAGAATTTTGCGAACGAGTATTTGTATTTCTCTCTCTTCGAGAAGCCTTTGTGCCTGTACCCACAAGCACTTTTTAGTCTCTGAACTCTGTATAGTATTAAAATAACCTTGTGCTGCTAACTGAATTGTAGATGAGGCAGAGTAAATAAGGTGTATTTTAATGCATTGTATAAAGCTAGTTTATTGACACAGTTACCTAGTTTCCTGGTTTGCTCTAAACACATTTGCTTGGGTAGGTTTTGTACCTCCCTGTGTCAGCCAGACTTTCCATTTAACCTTTTTCGTGTTAATTCTTTACACAGGCTGAGCAGAATTCAAGACTTCAGATGGGTCATAGTGCACAGTTTAAGCACCCCTTATCCTTAACTAGAACTGATGATGAGAAGCATTATTTTTATACACCCACTGAAGTGCAAGCTTTTCAACCCTTCACTTCTGTGAGACCTTTGCGTCACTCATTTTCTCCCGTGAGATGCTACTCCTGTTTACAGTAGGAAGATATTGGTGATATTGTTATATCCTTACAATACACCAACATTCTCTTCCCAAACACTTCTACTTAATGCAGAGGAAATAACTCTTTTGCTGGTCTAGCACATGCCTTTTCTTTCAAGAAAATGTATTACACTGGCTGAAATGATTGGAACTCGCCCATGAAGCTAGCCATTGAAAACCTCTAATTTAAGATAAGTGCATCAAAACGTTCTTTTGCATAGTTTTGATTTTTCTTTTTGCTGAAACAAAGAGCTCAGATTCTTACAAGAGATCCCAAAATCATCAGATACAAATTTTTCCCCCCACTTGGGAAAAGTTAGATCTAGCTCAGTTCGCTTGTGTTCCAGTTCACGTTTCCTCAGCTGTTCTTACGCATTACGAGGAATCCCGTAACTAGCACAGTGTGCCAACGCCACGATCCTGACGTGCACGCTGCTATTCTGAGCAACTGCCTTAGGAGAAGATTGGTTTTAGGTGAGTTAAGAAAGCAAGAACAGGCACTGGAAATTATCTCCAACTCTTTTCCAGGAAAGACAGAACAATAGGAAACTTCATTTTAGTGCCAGCTTTCATTTGCATCAGTCCTAAACAATTTTATACATTTTAAAACAAGGAAAGGTCATCTGAAATTTAAGGTAAAATATGCACAGTCTGAATTTCCCACACCAAAGCCTCTGGGGTTAAAAGGCTTTCATTCAGAACAACTTGTTAGAAGCACACAGCAGCTACAAGGACAGGACAAGCCCTGCATTTTCTTCTGCCTACAAACATGTCTTACACGCCTGCCATACGCAGTTGCTCGGTAAGAATTAAGGTGGTCAATGCTCTCATGAAAGCAGAAAGGCAGCTTCTGTTGGGACAGTGCTGGCCAGAGCAGGGACAAGCAGCTGCAAGAGCTGCCACAGCACAGCTTGTGAAATGGGAACAAAGACCCCGCCACGGTTACCCTCCTCTCTCATCCCAGCGTCTCACAACCAAGAGCTCTGACCTGCCTAGTCAAGAGCACCAAGCCCTTCCTGGCCTCATGTCTTCTCCCTCATCTGACTTCAGGGAAGAGAAACGGCTGGGAGAGCCAGCTCAGAAACTCAGTCTGCAGAGGATCCACCCGGCAAAAGGGATGATCTTTGTCATGTTCCTCCTTTTATGCTGGATGCATTTTCCCCTGTAGTGCTTGCTTCTTTTCTTTGGAGTGTTTTCCTCTCTCCTGAATCAATCCCGCATGTTCCCCTGCTTCCTCTCTGACCTTCATCTTAGCCCACTTTCATTAAATCTGCTTGTCCTTCTTCTGTGTTTGTCCCTACCAACAAGTAGGAGGATTTATTTACCATGTGTTTTGCAAGCCATGGATCATTCACTGTGAACACCGCATCCTTCTCTGCAGCTCTGTTTTGCCTCTTTGAGCTGTGAGCTCTGGGGGCAGAGATATGCATGCTGTGCTTGTCCAGCACAGAGGACAGCATGGACCTTAGACTACCTTCACACAAGTAAATTACCACATATATTTTCAGTCATTGCCAGAGCTGAGTGTAATTTACAGCATATAATTACCGTACTGGAAGCCAAAGCCATGTCACTCAAACCTTTGTACTTGAGCAAACCTTCGCCTTGCCAGGGCGAAGACCTCTTTCAGGAGTTCCTGGCTCTGGGCGCCATCCCTGTAGCACCATATCCATACGGGACCAGGTACAGCATCAGGATTCTCTGCCTTGCCACCCACCCTGAGAAGAGACAGATCTGTGGGGTAGTGGGAGTAAACAAACCCACCTGAGCTGTCGTCACATTTCAAGATCTGGCGAACTCCCTCTAAGGATATTTATGTGACTAGTCAAGAGAACATGACAATTGGCATGTCCTCCCCTCCCTAAAAGCACAGCCTGATCATCAGACAACTGAGAGTGAAAAAGCATCACCAACACTGATGGTGCTGTGCTGAGTTGCATCGCCTTGGTCCTGGGTAGGCACAAGTAGAAAGAAGGGAAATGGGATGCATGGCTGAGGCGTCACTCATTGACCCTTCCTCAAAGTCATCTGGTAGCATGAATTTGCCTGAAGGCAGACTCTGCAATATGCAGTAGGATATAACAGCTGATAACCAACCCCGGGAAAGGAAAGAGCAGTGCTGGGGGTGGCTGTGGATTTAGACACCCCAGCTCTGAAGGACCATTCAATTCCCTCCTTGCTAGCACCATCTTGAAGTATTTGGCAGACGGATGTCCACTGCCTTGAAACTTTCAAAACGCATTTCTGTGAAATGATAGGTCACTAGAGAGCTGCTGTGGCCTACATAACCTGAAGTAAGCTCCAAAAGTAAACTCTACTGTCATCTGAAATTTCTATCATTAAGTTAATCAAAAATGTCCATTCATTTCTACAGGAATACAATATGAGTTAATAAATCCACTGAGACAGGCTAGTCAAGAGACTGTGCATATAGGACATGTCAGAGGAACTGAAGTTAGCTATGATCTAGATTCACAAGGGCTGACAAGAAACCACAAAATGCCAGAACAGTGTACAGTAATCCTTAAATGAAATTCATCTTTCAGCAGAAAAACACATTAAGGATGGTAATTCAATGATAAAAGAGGCAGGCCAGAACAGGTTCAAATGCTGAATATTTCACAACATAACTTAATTAAAGCAGGAGTGTGAGGCTGTTAATCGCTTTATAATAGTTCAGCTTGAAATGAGGTCTGATGTGAATGCCCTTATAGTTTATTTGTTTATATTATTATAATCACAAAATGTTACATCGACCTAATGCAAATATACAGTTTTCACTGGTCTTTGTGTGTTATTTTTTCTTCCTTTCAATCCTCCTGTCTTTGTGCAAGTATGCAAAGGGAAGAACTGAGAGGAAGGGTCATAAATTTAGGTCAGATCAGATGATTCAGTAAGTCTCGTGTGGGTTTAAGTCTTATTAATAATTTTAATACATTCTTCCTTGACAACAATGATTTCAATCACTGCTCCTTTAACGTACAGAGTGACGTAAAAATACATGGACTTTTAAAGGAATGGAACATGCTTCTCATACAAAGAAGGTAAATTATGTCACCCTTTGGAAATTACAGTACATAACCTGGAACAAAAGACAAAAATACATTTGTAAGTACAAATACAAATGTACTTTGTTGTATAACTATATCATGCCATACCAAGTGTATAGAAATATGTTATTGAAGTAGAACATGATAACATTTTAAATACAAATATATTAATAAATGTATATTTATAAATATATTACACACATGATACACAGCCAATTAATATTAATATTTCCAAGGTCAGGGTACAAAAAATGCCATGCTAGTGTGTACAGGTACTATGAGGTTTTCTCTTGTTTGACAGCTTTTGTAAAAGAAGAAAGGAAAAAAGAATTCCTCAAATTTTCTGAGCTACAGTGGGAATGAGAGGAAGACTGACATTTAGTGTCTTAAAAGAAGACATCAGCATAAAAATAATTCTTTTTAAAAAGTTGAGAAATAGACATATCTGTGTGTCTCCAAACACCTGATTATGAGTAGTGCTGATTCTTAACTGCTTGCAGCATTATTATTTGCAATGTCATGTGAATCAATTCCAGCTTTATGCATCGTAAAATGTATAAAAAATGTTTGAAAGCAGCATTCAAAGGAAATGCATAAAATGAGCAATACGGACCAAAGAAACCATGCGAGAATGGGCAGAACTGTGAGCTGGTCATGACAAATAATTAGCAGAAGTTACAAGCTGTTAACTTTAGGGGAAAGGGCAAAAGTGTTGAAATTATAGAAAAAAAAGACATCAAAAGTCGAGGGTGCTGTATTTACTTCAAGTAACTTTCATAAACATGGTAAGTGCATTTTCTGTGGTAAGAGTTGTAAATATGGGAACTGCTGTCCTGGAGGCAATCTTTGTTAAACCAGTGTAGCTCTACAATTAAAGAAACAAAAGCTGGCTAGCATTAACCTCCGAGGAAAGCTCAGCACCCCTTAAGTATTGCAAACCCCATCTCTGACACGCTGCTGCTAAAAACCTTGCCAGCAACTCTGGGAAAAGAATTTACATGGACATACCTAAAAACACCCTTGCTGCCTGTATCAAAGGCACCTTGGTGGCATCCAGGTCCAGGTGAGGCTACCACTGAACCTCACGCAGAACTAGCTGTGACAGTGGGGAAGATTTTCAAGCCACCGTAGGAAGTATGGAGTACTTTACAAGAAGTGCAAATGAACTCGGTTCGAATAAATCGTGAAATTGGAGAAATGGAAAGCAAAGGCATGAACAAGAGAAGCTATTAGAACTGCCAAAAGTCATACCGCCATGAGAAAGTCATGACCAGTTACACCAATGCCCCTCATATTTAATCCTTAAATGTATAAATATAAGTATGTACACATGCTTATACATATACAGCGTACTTTGGTGGGGCAATAGCATGCGCTTTCACACTTGGGGCAATAATGAAGCATGTAAATGTCTTGGGTTAGCAAAGGCCTTTGGTCTGCTGTTGGCAGAGGACCTCTGCCAGGCACGCGTGGCTTAACAGTCATACTCTGACCTATGGAGCCAGATAGGTGGCAGATGCCTTCGAACCAGTGCGATATCCCCACCTACAACTGCCTGTAGTAACTCTGCAGATAGATAACTTGTTTCTAAATCGTCCTATTTATGAACATAATGGACCAACATAATGGACCAGTAGTGTTCGGGAATTGTTTATTTCAGTCAAATTATGAATGCCTGAAGCATTGTTGTTACAGTCTTCCCCGATTTATTTAATAAACTGACATGGACAGACTGAATGATGAAAATAACCATATACAGAGAATAACCTCTTTGTAAATGACTGAGGAGAAATCCCAGAATAGATTTATGGCAAGCTGCTCAGCATCGTAACACTAGGAAACAGTGGAGGGTCTTTTTGTTTCTGAATTGTGATAGCGTCATGTTTGTGGATATGTCCAAATGAACAGCGATGCAGATCTTTTCTAGGGGATGATTTTGATCTCCTGCTTTTAGCTATTACAAAGTGCAGTCACATATTTCTTAGCCACCGTGTACTCATTGCTACTGTAGTCTGCTGCTTACCATCCCATCATTTTGGATCTAAATCTTACGTGGTTTTAAGTCTCCACACTTGAGTCATCCATAAATAATATACAAATGTAGAAATAGACTCTTCCAAACAATAATAAATTTGGAAAAAAAGCTCATCTCAAGTATTGAGTCAAGGAAAACTGATATTCAATTCAGCAAAAACCTTAGTGAGTGAAAATTAAAGGCCAGAGCTTTCTTGCATTTCCTTGTGCATAGCAGTGCCTTTGTCCATTGATTTGCCCTAGGGAAAGGAGATAAAATACATTCCCTCCCTATTCCAGAGAATCCTGCTGTATTCCAAGCCCAGAATGGGTTTGGTTCAGATGGGTAAGAGAAATCTCTCTCCACACCTCATTTCCCAAATTTATAAGGGATGCTGGAATCAGTTACTTAAGAAAGCATCTTCAGTAACTTCAGACAGACAGGATTTTATATACAAAAGTGTTTAGGAAAAGCTATTTTCCCTATGGAAGTCAGGATTTTAATGCATACAAGGGCATATCTGTGTAAATAACAGTGTCTGCTATTCATTATCTGCTCATCAACATTTGTTATTCATTACTCATCTGTTTACAAATGTAATGCAGTCAGAAAGCAGAAATAATACTATATGACTTTGGTGACCAAACATACACCAGAAACAACAAATAGTAAACAGATCAATGGAGCAGTTCATCTTATGGGATAAAATTTGCCCACAGAAGATATTCTGCAAAAATTTGTTAAAATAGCCCCAACAGATCTGTAGAAAAACAATGTGGTTCAAAAAGAATCTGTAAACAGAAAACAAAGGAGCTAAGTTTGTCAATTAACCTATTTGCAACGAACATTTTATCTTAGACTTTTACCATTTGGAACAGATTAAACACAGAGAAAAGATAGTTAATAGAAATAAGTCTGTGTTCACAAATTTAATTTCCCATGCCCAAGACCATGTGCATACAAGGTGTATGTCTGGGTATAAGACACGTTTTTACTCACCTGTAACTTATGTCAGATGGAAAGATCTATTCCTGGCAGCAAAATAACATTTTGAAATCTGGATCACTACATGGGCAGTAAATCAGCTGAGAACTTAAAACTTAAATACATTGGACTGGTGGCTTCTAGTTGCATCTTCTCCAGCTTCAGAAAATTTCCGCCTGTGAAGGCAGAGGAATTGTGTATCCTTGTGCCAGTGGGGTAGAACGTAGTGTGAACTGTGCTCTTGTGGAGGGTGTCTTTTGTTGGATACCTGACCAAGTCTGGATTTTAAACTACTTTCTTTTTGTTTAAATAGTCTTCAAACAATAACAAAATTGCTATGAGGTTTTCCTAAGAATCAAAATTTTCTTAATTTGCCTGCTTAAACCCAGCTATTTTTTCAAGCAGATGGAAGGGGGCTAGGAAAAAGAAGGTGAAAGAGGAAAGCAAACTTCAACACTTTTGGTAAAACGTATACGAAAATCCACGAAGGGTGGTTGCCCTCCTTTAGAAATATTGTAATTTTTCTCTGATCTTTCAATAGTCCTAATGAGTATACTGACTACTCCGTCATGGATATTAATTGTTAGTAAACAGATTTACCACAGAGGCATCTAGAAACTCTCACTCACACTGCGGCCCCATTGCTCCAGCTGCTGTATAGACAGGTAGAAATAGGCTGCCCGCAGAACAAAGAGTTAACAACCTATGGCGAGATCAAAGCAATAGCTGTATTAGCACATATATGTGGCTATTTGCTTTAACTGTCCCTAAATTATCTTATCTGTTTTTCCAAATTATCACCAGTAATTAGCTGCTTTCTTGCAGACATCACTGCAGAGGCAGGCCATGGAGGGAGAACTGAAGGAAAAAAGTTTCACAACCATCTTCCTGGCAGGATAGACGGCAGTGGAAGGGCCTGGCATATTTGTGTAAGAATTTGATGTTCCATGGCAGTAAAACAAATGCTGGTTTCATTGTAGAAAAGAAGTGAAGAAAGAAAATTAAGATGACAAAGGTTCAGGTCTTCCTTTGTGGTCAAGATTGGCATTCCCCATTCCCATCCCATTCTCTCTGCCATCTGCACCCCAAGGATCTCTTTTCTGCCTCCATAGAGCCAGCACCCCAATTGCAAGCTCAATGGAACCTAATCTAAAAGTGCCTCAACTGCTAAGGCATTTCCTTGTTGTCAGTTTACTCCTTCTTTTTTCTGCACCAGGGTTCTATTTTTGGCTCTTGCAAACATTTTAACTGTGCCTGGCACTGATGCTTCTCTAGAAATCTAGAAGTAGAGATCTACTGTAGCAAGTAGACAAAGGGTCAAAGGTTCAAGGCAGTTTGCATAAGCCTTCAACAGGGTATGCAAACCAGTTGGGTCTGCAAAACTTGTCAAAAAAACTTTCAAGATCAGGCTGCCTCCTGGGGTTCTCTGAGCATACCAAGAGCCTCTAAGCAATGCCTTCTTCCCTGCTTGAGTTAAGAAACCAGATAGCAAAAACTTCTGACAATAATATTTCTCACTTGTAGCATAGTATTGCAAAAACAGCCCCCTTTGTGGTATTTCAGCAGTTCTGCCTTCAGTCCAAGCAGGAACCATGAAATGCATCAAAAAAACCTTTTACAAACAAAGTAACACTGACTGCTAGGAACACTAACAAATTGTTTATAGGTCAGCTTCAAGTTTTGGGCAAAGGTGTGGTGTGATTTTATGCTTCGAAGAAAGATTCTGTTCATATTTGTTTTCACCTTAACTAGTTGGCCCTTCCTGAATTAAAAGTTACTGTCTAAGATATACAGAAACAGTTGCATTATATTATTGAATTTGATGTGCTTGGTTTGTAGAAAAATGGTTTAGTGTACTGTGACCAATTGCCTATTATAATGAAGCTTATTATTAATGGACTGTACTTTTATATCCTTATTTTTTCCTTCCTCAGAAGATAGCAGAGTTCAGCATCCGATAAACATGTAAATTGTGTTTTCCTTTTCACACAGGACAGATTTCAACTTCTAAACCAGCAGTCAACAAAGATTCCCCCAGCTGCTGGGAAAAAAAGTAAGTATTTATGAAGAAAGGCATAATAAGATCAGAGGGAAGCCTGTCATAAAAATGCACATTGCATAATACATGATGGATCAGTTCTATTATTTAACTTTTGCATAGATATAACAATACAAAGATATGCTAACCATCATAGTCAGCATTAATTTACAGTGGGAAAAATAATTAGAATCTCACTTTTTCTGAAGAATGGAGTGAAAATGTAAACAATGCTTCCCTCCAGGCAAGTGCTTTATCAAGTTGACAGGTGCATTTGAATTTCCATGGGTGGGGGACATAATAGGTTATTTATGTGTCATTTTAATAGAAAGGCCCAACCATCAAGATGGACAGGAGACTTTATCAGTACTGCTGTTTGCAACTAATCCACCAATTTAATACCCCGTGAAAATACCTGCAACAAAACCTGGACATTTTTCTTTTTCACTCCATTATAGGCAAATCAATATGGGTGCTATTCATCTCAAATCTTTGGCTCAGCAGGTGTGCTCTACACAGCGCTCCTCACAACACTGGTGCATCGGCCCAGCCGCATAAGCATAGACACTTTGACTTGTGGTGCAATCAGGGACTCCAAGACAGGATCAAAAAAGTGTACTTGGATCACTAGTTCACCCCCAAATACAACTAAGCAAGCAAAAAAACCTTGCTGCTTCTTTTTTTTTTTTTTTTTTTTAAGAGGAAGGAGATGACAACCCACAAGTTATGGCATGGGCCCTTGCAGGGTGTCTCTGCCAGTCAAGACTTCTGTGCTGTCTGGTTTACTTTCCTCTCGGAGCGCGAAGCTTCCTACAGTAACGGTAGTTGTTGCATGGGCCGAAGCAGCGAGCCTCCTGCAGTGAATACTGCAGTAGTGTTTCTATGTCATTGCTGTGGGCTGAGACCTGTCTTGTGCGAGGTGCCCTGAGAACTCATGTGCAGAACAAAAAGATAGCTCTGCCCCACAATTCGGGTACAAACAAGACCTTCAATCCTGCCAGATGCTTCAATATCCCATCAATTTAGTGACAGATTTGTCTTTGAAACCTTGATCTTTGATCAAGGTTACCAATTTCGCTGGTAATATCTTTAGAATTTTTTTTTTCTGTGTGGATGTAGTATTCACATCTACACAAACATGCACATACCTTATTGTTAATAAAAAAAAAATCTTTCTTAATTATTATACTAATATTAAGTATACTAGTACAGACAGCAGCAGGTTTTATTTTTAACACTGAAAAAATCCAGTACAACTTTTAAGGGGTTTTGATTACTGTAATTGTATTTAAAGTAGACACTCCCTAATTTGCACAAACGAGTGGCATATCCTTGGTTGTGGAATAGCCACAAGCCAGAAAATCATTATGCATCTCCTAGATGTAACAGGTTTATTTACGTAGATTTGCCATGAAAAAGAAAGATGCTAAAATGTGTACTCCCATGGCACATTCTTGTGCATTAGCTCTGCTAAATGCTGCCCTTTTTTGTCCTGCATTGGACTGTGAGGTTCAATGACACACAGCCCTGGTCTGACCCAGAGTAAATTTGGCAACCACACTCCAATTTCTTCTTCCCTCCTCGATATTTTCATGTGTACCAGCACACAGCTTCCCCCTGTACTTGTCTACATAGCTACTCCTGCCACACTTGTAACACAGAGCATATGCTGACAGCTCCCCAGTTCTTCACTGGGGGGTGTGTGTCTACACAGTCAAAGTCTGGCCTGATCCACACAAGAAAAAAAGTATTTTCCATTAGGAAATATTTCAAAAAAACTTTTTCAAGGGCTGAAGGTTTTCATTATTACAAATCCATCCTCATCTGCGTGCAAAAGTTCAGTTTCCAGATTCATGACCCACCAGGGTCTGCATAGACTGGAAAGACAGTCCCTGGTGAGCTTGAAAAGCCTTAGAATAGATCTAAGGAGGATAGAGGTAATGAGATCATCCACCATTCCCATGTCCACTCAGAAGCATGTTCTAATTCTGTAGAAATAATTCTTTGCTAAGAAACACAGGTACAACTCCAGAGATGTTACAAGGATGTAACTGGGAGTACCTTCATCCCCCCTGGGTAATTCCTAAAACTAGCTACCCCTGAAACTTTTTGCAAAAGCAAGCAATTCACAACAACATAAATTTGATTAAAAACAGACCTGGGAAATTTCCTATGCTCAGTCTTTCAGTCTGCAAAACTCATGCATCCCTGTGGTTAATTAGGAAATATTACTCATAGTAAGATCCAGTTATAATATAATGTATGTTGTCTGTACATAGCATCTTAATAAGCTTCAGAAACAGTCACTGCCCTGTTTTCCTCCCATTACTTCTAACTTGGTGACCATGTTTTCTGGTAGGAGGACAATGCCACTTTTGCCACCTGCGGAGAAGGACTGTATGCTGTCTTGCCTCCCAGGGCATGCGGTTGAACCCCTGACCCAATATAAAAGAGGAGATCCAACTCCAGGAAGCAGAGGGTTTAGCTGCACACATCTGCCCTGTTAGCATGAGAACAAGCAACGCGAGATCTGCAACACAATGTATTGCACAGATACTCCCCGCAGCACCAGCTTGCAGGAATAACTTTGAGCAGCCCAGAACTGCAGTTGAAAAGAGGGCAGCTGAGAGAAGTTTGCTGCTGCCTGGGCAATTCATCCATGACATCCTTCTCTCGTGGAAGTCATTAGGAGCTTACAGGAGTCAGGTTGTAGGCCAGGTGAAATCCCCTGAGAGCACTGATGAGCAGTCACACATGGGCCAAGAGAAGAGAGCCTCAGAAAAGGCACAGACTGGGAGAGCACAACTTGAGCCCTCAGTCCACAACAGGGGGAGGTAGTATCTCTTCCTTATGTGAAGGCACCTTATATTTCTCTCATATATTACCATAAGAAGTACATCACAAACTATGAATGGTGAAACATGGGAAAGAAACCCAAATAAATTACTTTGCTCAGTCTTAATCTATTAACAGGCAGCTCAGTCTGTGTAGAAGACTACAATAAGCAAAGACACACAACTGCAGGATGTTGGGTTGACAAAACAAACAAAACTGGAAGTCTACATTTTAACGAAGTTTCATACCAGTGTCTATTTTTTGCTTTGCTTGGATAGTGACTGCTTCCAAAAGTAATGTAAGCAGCATGTCAGTCCACCACCCTCATTACATCAGACAGCGGATACTGAAAAGGAAGATGACTGTTTACTCACTAATGATTTTGCTTCAATTTTGATAGCTTAATAAATGACAGGTTTCTTCTCCACTCACAGAAATAATGGAGATGTTGCTATTTTATACTAGATTTTTGTTACGTAGTGAAGATATAAAAAAGGTGAACACTGAAAAATATTTTGGCCTGAGTAAACGCAAGTTGACTCAGCTTATGCTACATGGGAGAATACAAAAAATAGCACCTGTAACTGAGATGTTTCCTTTCAAAAGGGCAAACTTTGAGAAAATTATTAGTAAAATCAACAACAGAGCTTTAAAAATATAGATCTAATGTCTTTTCACTATTTGTTCGAAGTAAATTCTATGTCTCTTACAGTAGGATTTGTATCACATTATATAAATCTTTAATTTCAATGAAAAATGCACACTCTATAGTAGTTTAGATAATACACCAAAGTAATTTCATATCTCATTAAAAACTGTTATGTTTTCTGCTTTGCATCTGTGCTTGATTCACTGCAACTTTGCCGCTTTTATGCTGGTGTAGCTTCTTTGATCAAGTAAAATTAGAGTAAGTGACAGCAGCACAGGAATGAATCATGTCCATACATTTTATGTTATTTAACTGTAACCAGAATATTTCCCCAACTTAGTAGAACAACATATCAGTCAACAGAATGCTAAGGATAGAAAAACATCAACCAAATTGTTTTAGTATTCAAGAAGAAAAGGGGCAAGTGCACCCAAGAATAGTGTAATGCCTTCTTAAGTCAGCAGAGTTACCAAACACTTAAATGATACTTCTCCAGAATCGAAAGCACCAAGAAAAAAGCTGATTTCTGCATACTGATTGCCTAAAATTGATTCAACTGACTGCCCCAGTTTTTTGGTACATGTAAAAATGTGAGTTTCCAACCGGGACACTGTATCATTTCTCAGCTCTTTGCCAGTTCCTTTTCTTGTTACATGTCTTATGGGGATGGGTGAACCCCGTTCAAAGAAGATCAGAAAACACGCAGCACATCTCCAATTTCAAGCACATTTTGATGGCTTGGTTTTATGGAAATACTACCAAAAGACTGTTGATTTCAAAAGTCTTAACACACAGAGAATGGAGATGATCCAGTTTTTTCTCAAGTTGAGAAAAATTATTGAGAGAAAGTATTTTGGGACGCCTGCTGCGTGTTAAGCTGGGGAATTGATATTTATGAATCATTTTTCATTCATATTAAGGATTCATTTCCCATCATTACACGAGTATCCTCTTGTTTAATCAGTGTCCAGCTGACTATACCTTACATTCCTAGCTAACATTAGAAATTAAAGATCAGGCTATGGTAGAAAGCAATCACCCATCAAAAGCACTGCTCTGTCTGCCCAGACTATTTGCCTTCTTGAAGCAGAACCAGTTCCAGGCGTAAGCAAATCAGGCAGGTGCCTGGGAGAAGAGTTTTGCTTCTCTGTCTACTTTGCCTGCAGTGTCCCAGCAAGCCAGGCTGGTGGCTGCTGCTGCAGCCAGGGAGGGTCCCTGCGCTGGGGCTGCTCCTCCAGAGACAGCAAGAAGCAGAGGTAACTTGGGAGTCTCCATCATAACTGCGACGCAGCAGCAGAAACCACCCTGTTCCTGTGGTAGCAGCATCCCATTTTACCTGTGCTGCAAAGAAATATCCTGACTTCGACATGCTGTGGACATGGATTGGTGACAAGGTTTGTTATTCTGGGTGTAGTTTAAAGCAGCCCAGTGTTACAGTGTCCTGTCTGGCAGAAGCCATTTCAACAGAACACTAATTTGCCTCCCAGAGTTAGATCGTGTTTGGTCCCTTGGAACTGGAGCTATCTTAAAACCTAAAGTGTGATGTTTAATAATCATTTTCAAGACCCCATTTCCATTTCCTGGGATAAAACTAGTATTTGTGAAATAAATGGCCTCTCCAACTTCCAGCGCAAATGGATTTATATATACAATAATTCATTGAACTAGAATGGCTGGAAGTACTGCTTTAATCTTCTGTGCTTTGAGATGTTACAGTTTTTTTTTCTAAAAAAATCAACATTTCTATACTTGTGTTTTCCTCACAGCTTGTTTGTACCTCACAAATATATTCTGCATGTAATACATGACTCTCTACTGATCCATTTATCTACCCATAACTTTCAGAGATAATTCTATTTATGTTCAAAGCTTTCATCTGCACATCAAGATCTTCTGCTTCCAGTACTCAGACAAGTGACATAAGAAAAATGTTCTCAAAAGTCCCTGAACAGATAGTGTCCTAGGGAGAAGCAACCCAATTAGGTTTTGGTGCACCACGTTGTCTCATGTCCTCAC
>NW_008825071.1:4432166-4471229 GCF_000699105.1 Pygoscelis adeliae
ATAGAGTCAGTCACTATGTGGGAAGAAAAAGGAAACTGAAATAGGCACTGAGCATCGTTACAGCACAGCTCAGTCAGTCGGTCTCAGGCAGGAGGGAAGACTTGCAATGGGCTGACATTCAAAGATGTCATAGAGGGGACTACATCCCAACTAAAAGCTACGTTATATAGCAGGAGGGTATCAGCTGAACTACAAAACTACAACTGTACAGCAGAAGAAAGATGCATAAACTCAAATGTTTTGAGATTATTATTATTATTATCTTAAACATTTTAAGTTTATTATTGCCAACACCTGATGGAAAAAAGATCATGTTTCTTTCATGGCTTGCAAGCACTATTAAGTTACACTTCCATACTGGTTACATATGAAAGAAGAAAAAGGGCATACCATAAATTTACTACAGATTTTACAGAGAATTTAGACAGCATTAGATGCTCAGCTACCTAACAAATTATTTGATCTTTGTTTCTTGTTCAGATAAAGGATTTAGAAGTGGCAAAGAATAAGGAAAAAGCAATTTAACTGGTATGAACAAACTATGTTGATTCAGAAACCAAGCCAAATAAAAAACATTACAATAGAGTTTCCAAAAAGTTATGTTTGCAATTTAAAATACCCATAGGGCAGATCTGACTTACATGACCAACACTTAATGTATAGTACGTGATAAGATGACACATGCAGTTTTGAAACTTGGCAGTAATTCAGAAAAAGAATACTTTGCTGGCCGTTAACAATTTCTGAGCAATGTATTCATATTTATTATGTATGTCTGTAGTTGAGTTCCTGAGTGATTATAGTTATAACAGTGTCTTCTCATGTAATCTTAGGACACCAAAAGCTGCACTGCAAAATGAAACTAAGGACTAATAAATGAGCTATCTTTTTGCTCATGCTAACAGTACACCAAATTCACAACTTGAGCTTGCTTTCTGTTAGCAAATGCAAATGAATAGAAACTGCCAGAGATCTACAGGGGTGTAAATGATACAAGAATTGAGCTTGCACTTTTGTAAAGGCCCTTGAGGGGCCTGGGGGGGTGTGTGGGAGCAGGGGGAGAAGCAGCGTGAGCATTATACTGAAATATCTTAGGATGCTTTAATGCACCTAAATAATCTCATACAGGGAACTCAAACTAAAATAGCAGGCAACAATGAGCAATTATGCTTTCAGTTTTATGCTGGCAAGGTTTAAATAATATATTAAGATTTGGGGTTGTTGGGAAGGGGTTTTTTAGAAATGCGTGCGTATTTTCCAATGGAGCTGGTACTGTCTTGCAGCTGTTTGATATTAGATGCAAGACCTACCAGCCCTCAAACCTCACATTAGAAACAGACCTTTGGCCAAGTTGTGTCTTCATTTAGACCTTGGCAACCCTGCTCACATCAGTGGGGGTAATTTGACCTCTCATTTGAATAATGCAGTGCAGTGATATGGTTCTGGTTTGTATTTTCTATGATTGTTTCAGTTGAAATGCAACAACTCCCTGGATTGTGTGCGAGATGAAAATGCCTTCCAGAGGTAACAGCGCAGATATGGGAATCATGTCTGATCTGACAAACCATGTGGCAGGGACAGGTTACAGCACTGTGCCAGTCCGGGCACAAAAATATCTGCCTAGGGCCTCTCCTGATAACCTTGCACTGAAAGGATCAGAAAAGGTAGTGTGGGCAATGGCAAGGCAGCAGGAACTCTTGGAGCAGAAAGTTCAGCTTCCTTGCACAAGCAAATTATGTGTGTGTACATGATCTTTAGAAACAAGTGTCCCTTCTCTCTCTCCCCCAGCCACAGTGAAGTTTTAAAGTGAGAAAAATTCAGCCCAGACTAGAGAATAAAACTTCCAGTTGAAAGAACTGCATTAGAACAGGATTAATGTGATGGTAAACATGCTTTAGTAATCCATTTAAGCCATATCCTAGTTGGCTGAATTGTTATTACTTTGAATTTAGGGGGTTTATGGAAATGCACTGTCTGAAACAACTTTTACTCCCTTATGAAAAAAAGAAAATACAGCATGAGAGTCCTTCAGGAAATAAGCAAAAGCCTATGACCTATGGTAACTTTCAACCCCACATGCTTAATATAGATATGAAAAATAGAATGTCATGGGGTTGAAAACATGAAAAAATACTGTGAGCTCTCTGTTTATTTTTGTTGGTTTGTTTATTTCATAAAGCGTCTCCTTGCCCAATTGCAGTGATAATGACTCTCAAAAAAGCCTGGACTGGCAGTCTGAATCCTAAGCTTTTAAGTCAGAATCTTTGCCTGGCTACACATCAACCAGAAAAAGAAACAACAAACTCTAGTCATGATGATGCCACATCACCACGAAAACAGAATGAATGTATTTGAACTGCAGCATCTTTGCCTCATTCAAGAATTTCCATTAGGTTTTGTTTAAACTGTACAACCTTCTTTGTGCAGGCAGAAAAGAGGCTTGTTCCATGAAAATAAAGAAAAACAAAACAGAAAAAAACTTTTAAAGCCAAAACATTTAGCTTAATCCATCTCTAAATCCTATTACACATTCAACAAATTACAATAGTAACCCTTAGTGGCCAGAGATGAAGCAATATATGGCAGAACAAGCAGAGTTCCTCCACGGTTAGCTTAAAGGGCACTGTCAGGTTCGAAAATCATAAATTCCTTTGTCTTTGTACACTCAGGCCTTTTCACACAGCTCTGGCACATTGTTATACCCATGCTACAGCTTTGTCAAGATGCCAGAACAGCATAAATGAGAGTCAGACCCCAGACATTTAAAACAGACGCAATCACTTGCAAGATCACCAGTGCAAAAGCAAAGGGATTTTTTTTCTGATAAATTTGACTTACTTATTTTCATGGTGTTTTGCATTCAGCTTGGACAATAAAGTAAGAACTAACAGGCATTTATAGGAAATAATAATGAAGGAAGTTTTGCCTCACTTCCAAATGCTTACCCTCTCCAGTGCCCCAGCTTTTGGACAGTAAACACTGCAGAAGAATGTTATATTTACACAAAGATGTCATTATTGTAATTTGGTTTTGAGGCTTTTTGTTTGTTGTTTGTCATTGTTGTTGTTTTTTCCCCTCCCTCTCTGTCCCCCCATTCCGTTTGCCTTTAGATTTCATCACAAAATACGCGTTTGGAAGCTACCCAAAGGGTTGATTTCAAGTATTTAACATCACATACAAATAAATTCGCACGAATGAGACACTGCAATCAATGTAAAAACTGCTCCTGTAGTATTTAAATGCTGATTATAGCTCCTCAGGCTGGATGTATACACGAATGACAAGAATCCTGGTCCACATGCAGGTATTTCAGAGTGTAAATGTGGCAAGAGGAAATTGAGGGTAAAAACTCCAAAACAGTCGTAATCCGCTGTCATATTGTTCTCGCTCATGGACACGTGTTTATACTTTTACTTGTAAAAACTGAACAAGAAAATATTTTGAATACTTTGCTATTGCTGGGCCTTCTTTTCTTTTAGTCACTCTGTGCAACATCCAGCTGTGTGCCTTGAGCTGCTTTGCAAGGCCCTTCACGGCACGGGGCTCCCCAGCCACGAAGCATGCCGCACGGGGAGCCGCAGAACCTTGGCCTCTGACCCAGCACAGCTGAGGACCTCCATGATGAGAAGTGGCCATTTCAACTTGCTAGGAAGCTTTGCAATAGAATTCTGCTCTCCCCGTGCAGGCTAAAGCACCTTCTCAGTTACTGGCAGGATGTCTGGTCAGTTTAAAGCCATCACGAATACTCGCAGCACTGTTCTGATGAGCACTAGCGTACACCTGTGCCACAGAGGGCGCTCATCCTCTTCAGCTATTTGATTACACGTCTATTTTCTCTGAAGAATGCTTCTCAAACCCTAAAATCACCCTCCTCTCCACACCCGTACCGAGCTGGCACCACCATGGAGATCAGGATGCACTTGTTCAGGTACAGAAAAAGGCTACGCTGGTCCTTAGCTACTTGTCACATAGCTGGGGGGCAAGAGACAGCAGAAATGGCCAAGCAAGCACAAGGAAGGAGTGATACCAAGAAAGGAGACTCAAACCCAGAGAATGCACAGATTCCGCAGGAACCTGCATCAAATTTGGTTTGGAAGAAAACAAGAATGGAGGGGCTATGGTGGAAAGAGCTACGCTTTTAAGAAGACACTTCTAAAGTCAGGCACCCTGGACCTTTTCCCGTTTCAAAAGATATTTTGTTCTGTCACTGGAACAAGCAATTGGGTGTTGCGGGCACCACGGACTCAGATATTCTGAAACAGGGGGGACTGCCAATATCAAGCAGCATAAGATCATCTCATAGAAGAAGGCGTTGAAGCTGTACCAGGCTGTATGTGAATATGCTGTTCCAATCCTGGCACTGCTGTTTGAAGGGAAGAGCGATCCACAAAGGTCTGCTGCATGCTCTGGGCTGCAGCTGGGCGAGCTGGGGGAGGTTCTGGCTCTCTCACCCTGTAGAAGGACCTGATGAATTGTGCAGGGCTCTCCATAGGTTATATCAGTGTCACAGCTACCTACAGAGCTAAAGTCACTCACTGGATATCTATAGCCTTGAAAGTCTGCATACATGCAGTGGACATTGCCCAGACTTGAGCATGAGGTAGGGTAACATTGGTGACAAAAGATTTCCCATCTGTCTCAAATACTAACAATTACCTCAACCCCCTAAAAGCCACTTGAAAAGACACTAGTTCTCAAACAGCAAATTAACTAACATCCTCCAGGTTGTTATTCAGGCTGCAGTACACACCGCTTCAAACAATGCCATTTATAAAGCAATAATGAAAGGAACTAGTCTATAAACCTTTCCTTAGCAGCAGGAGGGCTTAGGCTCCGAGGTTCACAAGCCTTCAGTTTATCTGAAGCCCATGAGACTTCAGCAAAGAGGAACTAATCAAGGGAAATAGTAGAGTAATCCTAAAAAACCTTAACAAGACCCTATCGAGTATGTTTTTTTCTCCACCTGTATTGACTTTGAAAGAGACAGAAACCAGCTTTCTACCCTTACTACATTATTTCCCACTTGTTAAATGGAAATGCAAAGCCCAAACGTGTTCAATAAAGCTAAAATAAGCATCCTTCTTTGTGAACTAGTGAAGTAAGGATCCACTTGGCAGGCTTGCTCTCTCAGGCAAGACCCATTAATACAAAAGGGGGTTTATCTGAGAAAAGTCTAAACTACGAGTCCTGAATGGGTAGCTGCAAAAGAAAACAAGGCTGAGGAGGTTTTTATGCTGTGACTGAGCTTAAGCTTCAAGCCTGCAGGCTAGCGCTACTCGGAGTGTTTCTGATGGGATAATTTTCTATGCAAAAAGACTGATTCATTGAAGAATTACTCATGTCATGGCCAATGTGCCAATTTCAATGGCCGTTCATCTGACAGGCGCAACAAACCCTTCTGAGATGTTTTAAATGACCAGGTGCCATTTTCCTATTTTTAAATAACCCTTCATGGTTACTCTGGCCAGACAAATGCCCTGCAAAACCCGACAGGCTGCTCCCACTGCTGCAGCCTGGGGAGGGCTTGGGGGAACCCCAGCTCCCAAAGGTGCTGCCTAGCTTTGCCCTTTCCCTTTTCCTTTCTCATTTGGAGGACACAGGAATTCGGGCCTAGTGCCTGACGGTAGCACTAAAAGTTTTACATCAACATGCTGATGCTAGTGTAACTGGATAAATGATGCACATTTAGGGCCATAATCAGGGAGCCTGATGTGTAAATAAATCCCTGCACCCAGTCAGTGGAGGGAGATAAACACCTCAGAAGATCTGTCGAAGTGATCCCAAAGCCTTATGTGAGGCACAGCGAGAGGTGCTCAAAGCCAGCAGGGGAGGAGGCCCTAGGATTCATGTGGAAAGTAGATCATCTGAACAGTGTCCACTAGGATCAAGGTGTTGTGAGGCTCAAAGTTTGGCTCCATCTTCATCAAAGCATGCCAAAGTTAGCAGCTGCCCACCTTTTCTCTTGATCATTTCTCTACACCCTCCCCAACATTGCAGGATTTTAATTCAGAAATGTTGATTTTTAAAAGTCCATTCTGTTTTGGTCAAAACCAAGTAAGTTTTGAAACAATAAATCCATAAAACCTGCTGTACTTACATGTCACCTGAATGGCATGATTATCCCTCTCTGACCAACCGACCCGTCAGATTTTCCATTAATATTAATACACAAATCCTTGCAAATTTAACTCCCATTCAACTGTTTAGGGTAATATTTTGCAGGATGAAAAGAACAGCTTTCAAAATAGAGGAAAAATCCAGAGGACACGACCACATTTCACAGGTCAGTGGCTGGGACAGCAGGAGCTGCTGAAGGAGAGCTGAAGGAACATACTCGCTCAGGGGCATTTTAGCACTCTTGTGATACGATACCCATATTCATCAGCATGCAACAATCCCCTCTCCAGATGAAAAACACTACAGATCATGTTCCTAATAAAACAGTCAATTTGCCTCCTTCTCTTTTTTGTTGTTGGCAGGAATTCCTTACAACCTCACCTCCCTGGGGCATGGCTTCCTCTCCCCCTTTGTCGATCAGGAGAAAACAAGGCTCTGTGCAACAACAAAGTCTCGCTGGCCAGCCTCAGAGACACTCGTGCCAGGTTTCAGACAGACCCAGGAAATTACTGTTGTTTTAGATGCCCTGATGATCACTAAGATAGAAACAACGATGTAGATGGGAAGCATGGTGAGAGCTCATTTCTGTCCTGACAAACACGTCAGGGTGAAAATCGTGACCCCTTTAGAAAACTCCAGCAAATAAGCTCTGGACAGAGCTGTCAGGTGCCAGCAGAGGAAATTTAACTCAGCCCCCATTTCTATACAGCTTCAAAGGGTAACTGTTTCAAATCTTGTGCCAGAGCTGGGTTTTGTAGACCACTCTGAGACCAGGGTCTTTGGCGTATCTACACCAGGAAGGACGAGTGTCCTTGCTGAGTCCTATGAACTACATGCATTCTGCCCACACTTGGCTTTAGCTTAGCCAAAGGACCTTTAGGCTCAGGCACAAAGTTTACTTTGCCTTCTGAGCTCAGGTTAAGACAGAAAATAGGACGGACCTGTTTGGGCTTGAGAACAAGTGTGCATCTTTGTTAAACTCACCACGTAGACAGACAGAGAGTGGCGAGACCTCAGCCTTCCCACTGAGTTGTTCTTTTATACAGCCAGACCTTGTTCAGTGCTTGCTATATCCCTCCAGCCCCATTCAGTGGGCAAGGAGATGTTGCTCTGCTATGTGCAGGTGTCTTCAGCAGTCTCTGCTGTCAGTGTGGGGAATTTTACTTTTAAAGAAGAAAATATCATTTGATCCCAGAATATTTAAAGGTCATTACTAGAAAGCAAACTACTTGAGGCTTCAGTTTTGTAACACTGCTCAAGTATTCTCTACTGCACTTACATTTAAAGTAATTCACTCTTTGTTAGCAGCCTTTTGTGTGAGAGTCACACAATGGTAGTAAAGCCATTTCTCTCAAGGAAGAAATTAAGAGCCTGATCTGCAAAAACATGCTTGCAATTACATACATAATTGGCACATGAACTTCATGCAATTGCATATGCAAGCTCACAACCACATGGTGATTTAGGTGTTACATTGGTAGAAGCATTTCAGTTACCCCTTACCTGACTAGATCAATGAGTATCAACAGTACCCTGCCCAAGCTCAGAGGATGACTAATGCCAAAGATGTAAGAAGATGGGATAAGCCCAGTAATTAGAGAAGACTGAGATTTTTTGAAATCATATCATTGGAAAAAAGAAATCTGTACAACACCGAGGAGGATAAATCACAAATAATTAAGCAAATACTAGCTTTTAAGCAGCTACACCCACCCATAATGGACACCACCATAATAACTTTTCCATAATGTGAGTTTCTTCTTAAGCCCCATCTGCTAACAATTACATTATGTCTTTAAATCATCAGGGCTGATATTTCATATAACATTTTTCCTCACTATTGTAGCTTTGAATGTTCTCATGATTCAGATAAATTGCTAATTCTTTTCAGAATCCTGCTAAGTTATTGGACTTAGAGGTGTTGTGTGCGCCAGTGAGTTGCCTGTATTATACACTCCAACAGAACAAAGAAGTGCAGGGAGTCAAAGGTGTTAATGTAACCTTGTTTACAGCACTACCCAACAACCATATGAGAGACCTATTGGCTAATTCTGTTTTGCGCAAAAATGAAGAGTCAGCTGATTTTTGTTGGAAAGAATAGGAATCGCTGTTGTTTAAGTGACTGTCCTGGGGGTTTTCAGAACTGCTCACATCATACTTCAACCTACCAAGGGGAGGAGGGAGTCATTGTATGAATTACTCCTGCAATATTTCATGAGCTAGTAAATTTTCTATGGAAATTATCCAGCTTGATGAAAATGTCTGTATTTCAAACCTCACAAGAGTCTGATTTAGAAGAGAAATAGTGCTCGTTTACTGCAGCTTCATTGAAGACAAAGATGGAGAGAACCCGAAGTGTTGAAATGTTAACATTCCAAGAAAACTAATTATCATATTTTCACTTGCAAACTTCAAACCTGCTGCTAATTAATCTCTGTGGAAAGGCTGTGTATGAATCAAATTATAATGTAAGTCAGATTATATGGGATGAGATGTATAACATGCCCTGCCACTGAGGAGAAATGAAATGGATTGCTTGCACAGAAATGACAAAAAACCCAAAGAGCTTGCTTTTCATTAGTGCACCGATCTGTACCAGCCGGCTGATGACAGATTCACCCCAATGGAGTGTTGCAAACCACCTTGAATTTTCAAAAGTTTGCCTGTGGTCACAAATTATCTAGATGCAAGGAGAAAAAACTATTTGACTGAGCAAACCTTGATGCAGCACTTGCAGAGTTCTGTTGTGAAAACATCTTGAGGGCAATCAAGTGCCATTAGCACATGTCAATGAAGCTTCCCATGAATTACTACAAAAATTACAGTTAAGTGTACTCCTCCTCCATCACTGTCCAACCTCTCTGACAAAACAGTTTGGATATCTGTTGAAGTATTACAGAAATTAACACCTCTCTGCCAGTATAGTACTCGGAAGCATGTCAGCAGACAATTAATTTGGTCCATCTGCACCAACGCCTTTATATGATTCATGTATTGATTATAGGATTAAAATTATTTGTTACCATTCACTCTAGAAATACTATATTGTGCGTATAATGGGGATAGCAAAGGAGACTTGAATAAATCAGTTCTCGTTGAAAAGTGAAACAAAATACATGTTTTCTAAAAACAAGATCACATTTACAACCTCCCTAAGTAAATTCCATGAAATTTGACTAAATCATTTTGTTTTCAATTTATAGTCTTATCATATGAGCTATCACATGGCAACCAAAAAAGAAATGCTGCAAATAGCTGATAATACTTGCCTCTGCACAGTTTGCCTTTCTTTTTATCTTTTTTTATTCTATTAACTTATTGTCATGCAACTTTAAGATTCAGAGAAGCTTGCATAGCTGTTTGGGTTTTTTACCCATTTTTCATCTTTTTTTTTTTTTTCTTTATGATGGGATACAACATGGAATCAAGAAAGCCCTGTGCAGTGTTACCTTACTGCCTCAAATTCTAATGCCATTTTCATTAGTTTACTTGTTGATTATATCTGTTCTACCGTTGTTATAATTTATTACAACTGCTGTTCAAGCAGTTCCACTTGTTAGACCTATCCACCCAGACAAAAGAAGCTTTTTCTTTACCTAGGCTGCATTACCTTGTTTTCCACAGCTCGCATATACACGCTTTGTGACGAATTACTAATCAACTGTTGTGAGGTTTAATGGCATGCCTGGGTATGGTCAGCATATTTGGCTATTCCAGATGCTTCCTACCATCCTCATTTCCCCGCTTTCTTCTTTTCACCCACCACTCCCTGTGGACTAAATACTCTAAAAGAACAGCAAGCGAAGTGTTTCAGAACCATCTGGCCAATTTGATCCTACACAGTTCAAGGCCTCGTCGTTTCATACAGAAATAATTTTATTTTAAATCTAAGAGGCGACGGAATGCTACACTCTTTTCTGACCTTACATTTTGCTCTATTTTCTCTAACATCCCATTACTGGGCTGAGCCTTCCCTCTGCTCATCTCATGACTTTCAATCTCTATTTAATCTTTAAAAAAATACAGACTCTGCCTTCAATAAATAATTTATCCCAGATGAGAATCTGACCTTATATGCACAGATCACGTAGAAGTTCAGTGAGATATGGCCCTATTTCCTCCCTTCTCCTTTACTTACACAGACAGATGGAAATTCTGGCCCTAATGAAGTCAGTGCAAGTTTTGCTGTTGACTGCAAAGGGGTCAAGGTTTCCCTCCTACAATTTCTGTAGCAGATAGGTGATTATTTCTTATTGCTTAGTCTTGTCATCTCAACATGCTGAGCTGAATTGTCCTGGACTAGCGGGGTGGTTTACTTGTACTGGTTAAAACAATCGTGCATTACCCTGGATCAACATAGTGATTTATTCATACTGGTGCTTAAGGAATTAAATTCTATATTACTGCTAATTTTTCTGGATATGCTCAAAGTCAGTTTTGCTACTGCTTTCTAGTCTGCTATGCTACTCTTACAGCAAACTTCATTTTGATTCTTGGTAGAATCTAAATTGCTGGAGACACTGTACTGAAAGCTCCAGTGAGCAGCTTCCAAATTTTTTACAACATGGGTTAAGGTTAGGAAGAAGAAACCTGATAGTGAACTCACAAAATGCTAGGCTTCTAAAAGATCACTAAAACTAGTTGAGGGAAAAGAAACCACAAATCAAAATTATAAGACCATATCTTCTACTGCAGCTTGAGTGATCTCAGCCATTTGTTATTTTTTAAAGATATAATACAGACTACATGAGGTAGAACTTACATATATAAGGTATAACTCCTAGTCAGAAAGAGTTTGCAAACGGAAGAGTGAACAAATAAAAAGGAAATTTACACTTTCTATTCTTTTGCTTTCTCAACATGTTTTCATTTCTCCATTTGCAGACCAGTGATATCTAAATCAGTGATTTGAGAAGAGGAGAATTCTTTTAGGGGAACCAAAAGTAACATGACTGTACAGCTATTTTTTCCCATCAGCTTCTCTTATCTGGCATTTCTCACTACCCACTTTGTGCCGCACTTTCCTTGGTGTAGCACTGGCTCTCAGAGGACTTCAGTCTTTGCCCTTGGCTTCTCCCTATCCATCATCCACCTGTCTGGTGGGTCTGGATGAAGCAGGGTCCAAACTCCAGCACGGGAGCAAGCCCAGGACCGTAAGAAGAGACAAATTACAGTGATCTCAGGTGTGGTACTGCCTGCCTTCAGCAGCCTCCACCTGTGGCTGAGCAGCTTTGCTGCAGCACGGACTACCTGGAGGGTCATGAAGCTTTCTCTAAGACAAGACGAAAAGTTAAACTCCTCGTGCTAAATGGGTTAAATGACTTGCTCTCTGCCAGCTCTCATAACACCTACATGTCCGACATCGGTTTCCTCTCTTGCCACTGCTGATTCCTCTAGCAAGGGCAGGATTTTGCCCTCAACTATTCACAAGTAATTAATGCATTATTGAACAGGAATAAATAGATAGCAATTAAATAACAAGTATTAATGACTTATTTATTAACATATTAATAGTTGGCCTGAGAGTAATAAATGCAAATTAGTGTAAAGTGGTACCAAAAATTGTGTCGATAATAGGCCCTGAAGTAATCTTGTGTGTTCAAGATAATTACAAATATATTTTCCTTTCAAAAAACTACTGCCGGGTAATTTTTTATGGTTTGCTATAATATCATTTTAGAATTAGAAAATTAGCCCTAGTCTCATTAAAATAATTTTGCAGTGCATCAGGCTTTATTTCAAGTGTAAGTTTCACATTATCTTCTCGTCTATAAAGCTTGCATTTTTTTTCAGAAACCCACGCTATGTGCAAACCTTCTGGGCCTATGCTTGGTATACTAATGCTGTTGTTTCAGCTTACTGCTTGTACAACTTTTCTCATCATTAGTATTATTATGTAAGAAGTTCCACTGCAAGCAGTGGTGGTACGTTGAGGGCTAAATCCAGTAAAACCCACCGATGACGAGATTTTTTCCTTTTTACCGCTGCTGACAGCAATTCACCTGATAAATAGTTCAGAGGCTTTGAACATGAGCAAAGTGGTGCACTGGGCACTGCACACCTAACAACAGATCCAGCCACAACAGACCCCATTCAGAAAACGATCCCTGGTCAGAACCTGTTTTACTAGAAATGCTTTCCTCTTTTTTTTTTCCTTTTATTTTTTTAAATTCTTATCTGCTTGGGCAGAAGAAAAGCCTGCTTGCTACTTTGGCTCTGAACTGTCACTTAACTTTGGGAAACTGATTACTTCATGAGGACAGCAAGTTATTGTCACTTTTGTCACATCTACCAAAAAAAAGAAAGTGTTGGCTAAAACCCAGAGTCCTGACCTCATCACTGAACTGCTGTCATCAATGGCAAGTTAATGTATTCCTGTCTGCCATTGGTCCTGATATTCCTGATTCTGAAATTTGACATACATTTAACATGTGCCCATCTCCAGTAATAGGTCAGCAAACATTCAGCTCTGCCTCCATATTTGTAACAGGTTGAGGAATGAGGGTCCAGGCTTCCTCCTAGCAAAGGGTGGCCAGAACACTCTTCCTACAAATGTTTGTTTCTACAGATGTTTCTGTCTGCCTCTGTCGGTGGCATTTTTACTTCTTTGCAGCTTTCCTCATTAAAGGCATTGTAAATTACTTCTTCCAAAATAATCAAGTGCATTTCTGTATAGTAAGGGGCTTTGGTCGCTCTCTCCCTACAGTGCCTTCCAAACTGCTACGTAAATGTGATTGTGGCCGTGTAATCTGTGTACCTGGAAATATAATTCGTTTTGTTGCTAATGAAGGTCCTACGGCACAAATTTATTAAAGGTATACTTTTCCATGGGATAATAATTGGGTCGATAATATTAAACTCATAGGCTCATTATTTAATTGCAAGGGCAGATTATGAATACAGCTTCTAAAATGTATTTTAATGAAAAACACTACATCCTGACCTAATCATATCAACCTTATGCTATCTAATTAAGGATGCAAAAAATCATTAGAGTTGCAAAATATTAGTTCCAGCTCCATCAGGCTGCTAGCTGGCCCTTCATGAATATATATATTTTTTTACTCTGTGATAAATAGTTAATGAGGTAAAAATGACAAAATTTGCATGTAGGCAAATTAGTTTAATAGAGTGATGTCTTCCTGGTCTACAGAAAGTGACCTTTTTCCTATCAAAAGAATGACTAAAAATACTTTGAAATGATGGCATGGATGTCATTCCACAAATGACAAATCGCTTCTCTGAACAATATAAAAATTATAAAATGCAATAACCTTAAATTCTCATCATACTGTAAATGTGTCCTCTGCTGCTGCATTTATCAATTTAATAAAAGGAAATTAAGCATATTATAAAATACCCATTTATGGAGCAATTTTTAATCCAGGGAATAAAAATGAGAAGCACATGGTTAATAGCAAGAAAATATTGCAAAAACGTAGACCTATTTTTTCCAGAAGGTTTGACTGACTATTTACTTGAATGACCTCCATTTAAAATATATTTTTTATATGGAGTGATGTAAGATATGGCAGTCTCATGCTTCCCTTTATAAAAATTGCTCACAGTTAATTTGGTATCTTATTTAAAAATTAACACATTAATAATGTACGCAATAAGGCCTAGTGATGTGTCTTCCATACTGATTACTTTGTACAATTAGACATACAAAAAGAAAGGGACAAGATAAATACCTTATGCAAATTCATGGCAGAAAAAAGGGTCTTTTAGTATCTGCAATGCCTAGGAGCATAAAAGACCTGAAAACATAGTTCATAGTCTTGCAGGGAGATGCTCCATGTGGAGAACATATTTCTGGAAGGGAGCAAGTTTTTATTACAAAACCGGATTTGCCAAAGAGCTAACGACATTTGGTTTGATGGTTCTCTTTTCCATCAAAATAACATAAACAAGAAATTGGAGTAGAAGGGGACGATTTCAGGTTTCTGAAGAACACTGGTTGTATTTTCACAGTATTCATGTTTCGTACAGATAGCTTGGGAGTTTTGGACAGTCGTGTCCACTCACAAATTTTCCTTATTGTGAGGCAGATCCTGTGCCCAGTGAAGTAAATGATAGAGACCTGACTGATGCCAGGGATGCAAATTTCTGCACGCTTTCTGCATTATTCCTATCTCCTTATATCGTACAGTCTGCACCAGTATGTCCCATAGAGAATGGGAACGTTTAACACTGTCACAGCCTGACATTTGGTTAGGGCTGATATAAAGGAAAAGGCATGAAATTCGTGCAGATGTAGACAGAATAGGAATCAGAAACTTGGGGACTGAGGGAAAGACAAAAGCGTGCATCACTCCACTTTGCCGAACGAAGTGCGCAGTGCTCCCTAGGCAGCACAGGGGAGTCCTCCCTCTACTCTGACCGCACTCTCCCTCCTGCTGGATCTGGCTGAGGCTGGGTCTATTTTAAAGGATCTCAGAGTAAGATCAGGTACTCACATTTCAATATGGCATTTCATACATGCCAAGCTGCATACTGGGAACAAAACTAGGCACTTACATATGTCTATAGGTATGGTCATGTTTTTCAATGTTATGCCCTCTGAAGTATGTCTTATAGCAGTGGATATGCCCCTCTGCTCTGCTCTGGTGAGACCCCACCTGGAGTACTGCGTCCAGCTCTGGAGCCCTCAATGTAAGAAAGATATGGACCTATTGGAGCGGGTCCATAAGAGGGCCACGAAAATGATCAGAGGGATGGAACATCTCTCCTATGAAGAAAGGCTGAGGGAGCTGGGGTTGTTCAGCCTGGAGAAAAGAAGGCTCCAGGGATACCTTATTGCAGCCTTCCAGTACTTAAAGGGGGCTTATAAGAAAGACGGGGACAAACTTTTTAGCAGGGCCTGTTTACAAGGGGTAATGTTTTTAAACTAAAAGAGGGTAGATTTAGACTAGATATAAGGAAGAAATTTTTTACGCTGAGGGTGGTGAAAGACTGGCACAGGTTGCCCAGAGAGGTGGTGGATGCCCCATCCCTGGAAACATTCAAGGCCAGGCTGGATGGGGCTCTGAGCAACCTGGTCTAATTGAAGATGTCCCTGTTCATTGCAGGGGAGTTGAACTAGACCTTTAGAGGTCCCTTCCAACCCAAACTATTCTATGACTCTATGACAATCCACATTTCTTCCATTCAGGGGCAGATTATTTGTATACAGACAAGTAATTTTTCTTTCCATTCTTTTCTATTTGTCTTGACCCCCCATCCTTTCCTTCTTTTCCCCTTTTTTTTTTCTCCCCCCCTCCCACCCTCCCCAGCCCTTTCTGTACTGCTGCCAGGAATGATATGCTGGTAATATCATTAGAAATGTATTCAGTACTTGAAACAGAAAAGTAGTTGTTTGCAGTTGCCTTATCCACCACTTTGTCCACATGGTATTGGTAGTCCTGGCATGTAAAATGGGGTCCACTATATATATTCTTTGTTTGACCCTACTTAACATGTAACAAAGGTAACAGAAACCAGTCATCAGTGGCTATGCTTTGACTTACTGTAGAAAGCTTTTGAGTGCAACAAAAGGGTGATTTTGCTTACTGGGGTAAAGCAAGTAAGTGCTACCTGTATAAAAAGTGGGAATGTCTGAGGCAGGTGGCTGTGGTAGCACATTCACTCGTTCATACCTTTTTCCTCCCCTCTGTTGAAATGCAATGTGGTGCTCTGCACTTTCCCACAAAAATTAAGCTTACTGAGTATCTGCTTTTTCATTCAATTGGCACATTCACCTTTTTAATCTTTCTTTCAGGGTCCAGACTGTCATCATGAAAAAAAGTGGAAAATAATTACAGCTGTGCCAGATGTTTATAGCAGTGACAACTGAGGCTATATATTTATATAAACTGCTGATCTTTCAGAGGTAGCTATAGGGACTTGAAAAACCTGCAGACCCTAATCTGAAATCACTTCTTCCAGTGGGTTAGAAAAGAAAACAAAACAACTCATACAAACTTAAGAGGACTAATTTCCTTCCTATCTTAAATCTGTTCATTTTTATATTCAAGCACGAGAGTTACTGAGCAAAGCATTGTGCACAGAGGCACTCATAAATGTATAAATCCAACTGATGAGCACTTTAACATTTGTCCAAGAGCTGTTTTATAAGATAGTCCTATGGGAATTAATAATGTTGATGCAAAGCTAGAAAGCAAGGAGGAAAACCTCCCTCACAGAAGGAAGACAATGACCCTCACAGACTACTGACCATGTTACTTCTGTTATTTCCAATTCTCTGAAAGCAATTATGACCAGAAGCCTCATTTGTGGATGGCATCCCCAACACTGGAATCTTTGCAAACACAGATTCATCTCCTGCACATCACAGCTTAAAGTCTGTATACGGGACTAGAGGCTAGTGGTCTAATGGAAAAGAAAGAGGAATTATTTTGATAGCTAAAGTAGAGCTTTTCTCCTACCTCCTCCTACACACTTCCAACTCAGCCCACTCCTCTGGGCAATCCTGGAAGGAAAGGGCCAGGAAGGAGAGCATGGCTATCACATCTGACTCACCAAACTTACACCCCCTCCTCAGGGCAGCCCCATCCATGCCCTTGCAGGGAGCAAAGTCGACTTGTCCATGGAACTTCCCAGTTTGCTGAGCTGGCTGAGAAATTATCTGGGGTGGTACTGACATTTAAAAAAGTAGCAAGCCTCTACAATCCAGTCAAGAATCACCAGATGGCATAGACAATTTTTGACATCAGTGATGCCGCTAAGCCTTTGGATACTAAGCAGATTGTAGCCCCTCAAGATGTTCAGGCAATGTACATACAACCTTCTCACAAAATTCTCCTGAACATGCTTCTTAGCTTCTCCATTCAAAGAAGCACCCTAAGGAAAATTTTCTTGTATATCTAGGTCCTTTTAGGTAATACACAGGAATACAAAACATTAATTTGGACCAGTATGTCACAGACTCCTTTTGGAGACTCTGTTCACCACTCACCATCCGTCTTTCACCGTTGATTCCTCTCCACTGCTCAGCCCTCTTCATAATGTAGCTCAGCTCCTGATTGGAAATCTCTAGGTCCAATGGAACAAAGAATGTGCCTTCCTCACCATGAATGCGTCGAAATACATCCAACAGCCAACCTTCACTATGTAGCCTAAGGATAGAAATGACACACTTAGTTCTTCTTTGACAGGACTCTTCATGCAAAAAAGAAAAAGGTGTCTTACCCTTTTGTAGACTTCTAAAGCTTGGTCATGACTATATTCTCTACTTATGAGTAAGAAGCTTCTTTCCCACAAGTTCTCCAACATACAACCCTTCCTAGCCCTCTGGAGACTTTACAATACCTGAATCAAATCACATAAACTTAAGCTGCAATTTTGATATTGACTTCCCAAAAAGATCCTGATCTTCCTTTCCTTCAGAAATGTCCAATGTCTGTACTTAACATTGGGCTGGGTAACTAGTTCCAGTGCTTACATGGAGTACCTCAGTTAGGCATGAATGGAAGTCCTGCTGTGCCGGGGTTCAATAATGGGCAAACCACATCATATAGAAAGGAACTACTCACCATTTTTTTCAACCCAAGCCTGAAGTCTATACAATCTAAACTTCTCTTGATGTTAGAAAAGTTCATTTCATTTGTTGGCTTTGTTTTTCTATGACATTTCTGTGCTGTGGTAGGGAATTGAATAAGCCCTACGCAGTAAAATTTTCTACCACAAGAAAGGCTTGCTGTGTGGTATTTCTTAATGTAGGTGAAACCAAGAAATATTGTGAGGCTTTTGGAAAAACCTAATGTCACATTAGGTTTTTGAATTTTAGCCTTAAATGAACTTTAAAACTTCAAAACATTGCTGTTTAATTCAAATGGAACCTCTTCAAGTTCATCTCTTTCTCATTCTACTTTTATTCCAAAACCAGGGTTTCAGAAAATAAAGATCAGAAAATCTGGAACCTCAATCTTGGATATTGAACTGAGGTCTTTCCTTTTGTAGCCTCTTCCAAGCTAATACTTTATTACAATTCAGCCATTGCTTGGTGCCAGTCTCAGCTTTTCTGTCCTTCCCAGAGACTGGCTGGGGAGTCATGAGAAGCATGGGGATTGCTGTGTGGCACTGCAACCAACAACAAGCCCAGATTTCTGTGGGGCTGTACAGGTCCTTCATTTCTTGGCCGGTGAGAGAGAGAGCACAGGCACAACTCCTGTGACCCTCTGAACTCTCATCCTTCTCATGTACAGCAACACTAGACACAGTTCTTGTGGCTGATCCTTATTCTTGGGTCTTGTATTGGCGTGTATGTGCTAACCAATGTGTGTGCGGGTGGAGGGCAGTGGCCTGTTCAAGTACATCAGAATGAAGTTCACATTTGCACTAGCTCTACATCTCACCTTACAGTGCACACAGTAATTGCAGAGAAGCACACTCAATAAGCTGTTTAGTACAATTTTGCCCACAACTGAGATTTGGTGTGGAACAGAAATAAGGAGATGCACCAACAGACAGTTTTTCAACTTGACCTCAGGAGGAGCTTTAGCTCTCTCTTCAAAGGGGAATATGGATCTTAGGGTCAAGCTCTATATCCAAGAGTTTCTGTGATGGAGTAGCTATTCTGATACTGAAATCTGTCAGCCTGGCTCAACATCAGATTAGGGACTTATATCTCCCGCTTTGCTGCAAAGGCTCTCTCTGTACTTTTTTCCCCACCCTTCCTTTTTGAAACATTCCTTTTTGAAGCTGCAACCCTAAATTTGCTGTAGTTTCCAAGATGTCATTTTGGGATTCTCTTATCAAAAAAGGAGAGCAGCTGGAAGATAACCTAATCGAGATGTAGGTAGTCCTGGGAATATAAACAAACTTGCTACAAGAAATACAGAAAAAGCTCTAAAGTGTGAAATGCAAATCAGTGCTAAGGCAGAGTAGGATATTAAAGTATCTTAAAACACGCTACAGAAGAGAAGATTTTTTAAAAATAACTAATACCCTTCATGGAGTAATTTTCCAGATTCCACAGCATCTTCAAAGAAAAGTTAGTCTCTTAATCCCTGTCTCTACATTAGATATTCTTTCAACACAATAGATACATTTTTGTAAACATTGACTCATAACTTAGAATTATCTTGTGCTTAGTTGAAAAACTAGCAATCAAGTTGGTGAGCTTTCTGGCCTTCCGCTCATATTAAAACAATAATATTCTATGGTGTTCGTCTTTGAAATTCCAGGTCAGCAATTTAAATGACTTGCCACTTATCTTGCTAAACAAGAAAAAGACCTTGCCATTTATTTAAGCTCACTTAATGTAACATTCTTATTTCAAATGAAGTAAAATTTAATGCAGTTAAATTACTGTCTATTTGCTGCCATAAACATTTTCTATATGAAGATTTTAAGCTCATGGTTATAAACAATACAATTAACTTTGAATTAATTAAGAATCATGAAGCCTGTCTTCCAGCTTTGTTTCTTTTGCCCAAAAGTACTCAGCCTGCTCCTGTTACCTGCTTTAATTTCTTTTCTTTGGCACAAAAACTAATAAAACACTTCTTGTATCTTAACATGGCTTCTTATAAATATGACTAATAATTTCTATTGCTAATGCAATAAAGAGCAAAACAAAACTCAGATGCTATTTTCTAGAGATATGAGACCCAGTATAATACCTTACAAGTTCATTTATTCATCAGAAAGAACAGAAAACATTGAAATTATTTGCTATCCAAAGTCAGATAAAAAAAAAGGATTTCTGAAAAATTTACACAAACCAAAAATTGAAGGGTAGAGTGGTTTAAAACAATGTATTACATCTTTGCTTGAGCCTTTCTCATACTTTTTTGGAAAACAACTGTAAAAAATATATAAATAATGTTGCTGTTAACATTGAAAAATGTAGCTTTTCGAAGCTTTTCCCCCAAAAAAATTTCAATACCAGGAAATTTAGACTCTTTCCAGCAGACACGTTTAGTTGAGATGGGTCTGCATTTTCTCACTATACAGAAAACATTTCACCAACAAATTTCTGATTGTTTCTAATGTCTAGTGGAATTAAAATGAAGGAATTGTAACCAGTGCCATTTCATTTTTCCAAAAAGTAATTAGAATATCTCTCCATGCTAGATGTACTACAGACTCCCAAGACACCCAAGGGGAGCCAGATTTATTGAGGTATGTTATTTTATAAAGACACAAATAGATGCCTACTGCTGTTTATCCCCTGCCCATGATTTCATTCGCTTCCTGGTTGTTCAGCAGTGCTGCCGTGAAGCTTTCTAGCTGTGGCAGAAACAGACACTTCCCCTACTTTCTTTGGTGGCCTGGTGGGTTCACTGTTCTTATCCCTTTTTTATATTCTGCTGAACACTTCTGTTAAATGGCAAATTGCTGGGTAATTCTAACCAATGGCCAACAGTTGGACCACCAACTCCACCATCCAACAGCCAAAGTCTTCCCTGTGGACTGGGTGTCTTAGGACACAGAAAACACCCCTCAATATTTATATTGGTTTACCTTACAAAAGAAAGATGTTGTGGATGCCTGTGTAAAAAATATATGTTTTATGAGTCGAGCAACATTACATTTTAATGTCTTTGAGATATAATACCCAAGAAATATTCACACATATTCATACTACTGCCTTGGTTATAATACTATTTTCTCTTGAATACAAATGCTGTTATATCAATATTCAGGAAACAATGTTATGAATTGCAAAAATTCTTTCCTTAAAAACATTTTAAAGGTTTTAATGCTATCATTAGGGGACTGCCAATGTGCTGCTCAAGAGTCCTAGCCAGGTCCAAGGTTCCCACTGTGTTGGGCTGTGGACATACAAGGAAGAGAAAGTTGATCCAATTTCAGAAGCTCATAGTATAACTTTACTCTGCACAGACTCCAGTATTCAAAGTGTTTCTTTTTGTTATCAAGCAAAGAACTTCAAAGACCTTATGCACTCTAACAGATTTTGTTATCTTCCCTTTGCTTTTGTACTTTGCTATGAATCATTTTTAAAATGTGTCGTACTAAGACAACTTTTTTCCCCTAGTAACATTCTCTCCCCACCCCTTTATTGGAAAACATTATGGGAAAATTGATCCAGAAGGAAAGGAACCTTTGACGATCTTGCACCTGTTCCCCAGACAATGAAGATGTTGGTAATATTCTCATAAAAACCTGCCTTACAAATGTTTTAATTTAAATTAATTTTCCTGAGTAATAAACGACAGCAGCTAAAACTTACAAAGCTATTCAAAACTATTAAGCCAATGATTAAGAAGGCATTAACATCTCAAAAACTAATTAACTAGACTACCAGTACATTGGAGTTGTGTACAGCTTCCAGGAATGCAGGAGCTTTGAAATACTTTGCAGAAATTTAGATTGCCATTTATCTTTTTCTGCCTGCTGCAACAGTCTGTGGAAAGGAGACCGAGGGATGATTCTGTCGGATGGGGGGCGTACGGTGAGCTTTTCTGTTCTTACACCTGCCTGCATCTTGCCTTCGCGTATGGCTTTTTATTGGTGCTTGTCACAAATCCATGTTCATCATTGGGTGAATCGAAGGCCAGTACAAAATCCATACTGCATTATAGATGAGTCACTCAGAAAAAAGAAAATACACTTTTTCATTCAATATATTAGACAACCTATCATCTCATTCATTTCAGTGTCCCACACCTGTCCCTATTGACTGTACAGCTAATGGTGCAAGAAAGGTAGTTGGTCAAATTTCATGATGAACTGAATATTGATAATGGGCTAAGGTCGTGGAAAAATTATTTGGATAAAGTCATGTCATGCAGTGGGTTAAACCCTCAGTCACATCAGGTCAAAAATCCTGTATCATCAAAAGTCTGTAAGGCTCTGGGAGCCACTGCAGACTCAGAGAGATTTTGCATTTCACACCATATACACCATTCTGAATTTTTCCTATTTCTCACAAAAACCCTGCTTGGAAGACTAAAGGCAATGTCTTCCAAAGTACCTAAATGAAAGGTACACACACTTTAGAGCTTAAACCCTTGACACAGACACCATTGTCTGAAGCCAAAGGAACAGAGAGGCTCCTAGACTGTATGAAAAATCATTATATCAATTGTGTTCCTGTTGAGGAAATAAGTGGCTCCCTCTCTGACTCGCTGTGCCCACCAAATACCAGTGCATTAAAGTTAAGCAGGAGCTAACCCCTCCTTGACTGTCTGCAATTCTGGGCTCTGGATATGTGACATTGATATGTCTTTTCTGATGTCACTTTATTTTATCTTACAGGAGAAGGGGCTTGAGCCTAAGCTCCTAAGGGAATAATGAAATAAAAAGACATACCTTAAGAAGTACAGGTACAACACCGTTGATGAGATGATGAACAGGACTGTATAAAGCATCACAGTGATTAAGGCACCAGGAATCCCTGACTCCTCTGCTCTTACAAAGACCCAGTAGAGCTTTGCAGCATCAGCAATGGGTTTCTCTACACTGTTCCCAAGTCGCTGTCATGGGGAAAAAAATCAACATAAGAAAATGCCAAACCTGATTAGACTATTTACCTAGAGACACAAAAGAACCCGAATTTCTTTATAAGAAGGATTCAACTATAACTTGTGGGGCACACAACTTGAAACTTAGGAGTCTGCTACACAGAATTTGAAATTAACAATGAGATGTGAAATAAACTATTTTCTGGCTTATTTTAGTACAATTAAAATCTACCCTATAGAGGTGGCTTATTGAACAAAACCCATGTCACAGTGAAAATACTCAATGTGAGCTTCGTTAGCATATTTCAGAGGAAGTGGAAGGGGAAGAAGGCTGAAATTTTCTTTATTTCAATGACCAGAGAGGCATAATATTGAATGATTTATGCTCCTGTTTTTAGGAGTGCTGAGTGAGCAGAAAACACTTGTGCCAATGCATAATTCCAAACTGACCAGTCTCAAAATGACTTGCCCTTGTCACAAGAAAAATGCTGGTTCCTACCAAACTCAGCATGTTACATTATTTTGAACATGTGCACTTTGGAGGATGTATACACACCAATTCCTGATTTCAGATCGAGTCAGTGTTTGGTGCTACCGCTGGAAAACAAGAGTAACCATCATGTTATCTGAAATGCCAAATGGAAGTATCAGGGCATCTGCATGCGTTGCTAGCTGACACCTAGGATAGCTTTTCCACTAGCCTGGCAAACAACAGCATCAGTCAAAGAAGGTAGTGGATTCAAAAAGCTTCACTGAGAACCAATGAGGTGAGAAAAATGGAGAAAGCAACTGCAAGTAGATCAACAGGGGACACCAGCAGGGTTTTGTTAAGTTTTGCCCAAAGGGGTTGACCTTTTTTCAGTGCAAAAGAGACAAGTTCCCCTTTATGAAGCAGCATTTTAATTTATGTACATGCATTATTCAAGTCTGTCTGCAATGTTTTAAGTCAGAAAATCAGTTAGTCCCTTCACCCCCGACTCCTAGTGTCCAGTCAGTCCAGTTTGGGAAGCCACAAAGAACAGCCTATAACGTTGAATAACCAAAAAGCATCAGCATTATTTTATTATATAGCTCTCATTTAATTTCTTTCTTTCCTGAGAAGAAATAGACACAATGAGACCAATACCTCTGAAGGGATCTCACTGTACTGCACTCCCACTGCTGTGGTGGAATTAAAAATACCTCTTAACTGTACCAAGTAGCAACCGTAAGTTGTATCATTAATAGCTGCTCCAAAGGTACATGACTGTCGTATACCCTACTTAGTTATGCTATTAATAGTTTATGTTCAACTGCTCTGTAAACGAATAAACATGTATAATTATTTTCATTCTACTGAAGATGAAACAAATCTTTAGCATGCTAAATATTGGTAAGGAATTAATAGTTATAGAACAAAAATAGTAATTTAATTGGGAATAAGGTGGTTTGTGTATTTTTGCAAAGATTCACAAAGAATCCTGAAGGTTTCATAGCACTCTGTTTCATTATACTTCCAGTAAAACATGGAAAAAGGTTTTCCAAAAATCTATTATTTTCCTTTTTTTTCCATATCTGGTTCTTAAGAACTAGCTACTGTATTGACATATTATTGCCCTCTGCTGGATCGATTTAGAAGAATTCAGCTACATATCATGGGTCTTCTACTGCTCAGAGCTAAAATAAATTCCTCTCTTCACTTTTTTCTTTTTAAAGTGAGACAATGACAGCCATATCCCTATTAAATCATGTTAACACATTTTGCAAGGATGTGAAACTGCACCACCAAAAACATCCAGTATTTATCATTCAGAGAGGGAGTCTGTGACCTTTAGGCTTCAGGAAACCTGCACCTTCCTAAGCAACTTGCCTGGACTAATACTCAGGAAGAGTCAAAACTTTCTCCCCATTTTTTGCTACCTTTGCAGTGACATGCATAAGGAAGTAAAGACAATTACAAGTCCAATGATGAGCTGTACAAAGACTGAGATTCTTGAGTATATTTCTGTTCTCTCTCCACCCTTTGCAACACTGCCAAGTTTCTGTAATGGAAAATACAAGTCCCAGAAGAATGGTAATGGCATATAAAGACTAGTTACTAATTCAGATCTGTCAGTATTCTTTACAAAAAAGTTAAAATACATTATCTCCTGGTTCTGTTCTATCTCCCTGTTCTATCCTCTCTTCTTGCAAAAAAAAAAGCTGTCTGCCTCCACCACTTTCTTATCGAAGAGATTGTCTACCAAGGAAAATCCTCTGCACAGCAGTCACATCCTGACATGCCTCCAGAGAGGCAAAAGTCTGAATGGCAAGTAAGAATAAATTTCTCTCTTAACCAAGCAGTTCTTTCTGGCAAGGCAAAAATGGCATGGGGCAAGTGCATCTTTCTGTCCATTTTTTCTAACAAAGAGATTGTGTCAATCCTTCTGTGGTCCTCAAAGACATGATCCAAGAAAAGTGTCTTCATTTTAAATTGTTTCAATAGTATCTGTCAATATCTGTCTTGGGTACTTATCACACCACAGAGTGATGGTCATGTGAGCACTTCGCAGTCTCTTTTATGATGACACATATCCATGTGGCTAAAGAGATGTTACTCTCTGCATTTTACAAGCTACGGAGAGACCAAGTGACTGGTCCTGGGAAAGCTCTGGCAGAACTGGAACTAGAACTGCATTCTCCAAAATGATAGGAAAATTTCATACCCCTGGAACATCCTTCTACAAGCTGATAGTAAATCAAGCCTGGAATCACACGTTTGACAGAGTATCTTGAACTATGAGTTGAAACCCCCCAAACATGCAACTGGCTCTCTAGTCTTCCCTTAATAATAAAAAAAAACCCAGCTAGTAAACAGCGAAATCTTTGTCTCCAGGACTATCTGTCATCTTTCAAGTATTAAGGCCATTTAGGATACTAAAATATATTCTAGCACTAAAATAACTCATATTACCACAATACAACATTTTAAAAATACTTGATCTAAAATATATTGGCAAGTAAATCTGAAATAGCTGCTGAAAGAATGCCAGGAGAAAAAAAAAAATTCAAATGCAGTAACGAAAACACATGTAAGAGATATAGTTTCATTTTGGAAAGGATACACACAGTATATTGTGTAATATTTGAACAAATGAGTTTCTACCAAAGATAATCTTGGTGGGTAAAATTGCCAAATTTTCAGTATGAAGTACAGAGAGAGCTGTGCTTTTTTAACGTTGTAATGAAAAACTTAGTTACCTTATTCGTATCTCATGTTTCCTTTTGACCAAGCAAAGAAGCCCTATTTGAAATTGGTAATGAATGCAGTCTGACTAAAACTGAACACAATTCCACTGAAGTCAATGGCAATGATTTTCTCAATGCAAGTGTGGGAAAGACAAGGCAGACCTCAGCCTTTCCTCCAGTTTTTATGAATACACCAGTATTGGGGGAAGGGGGAAGACTTTTAAATATTTAAATATTTCTAGCCTGGATATTGGGGAAATACCCCTTTTTTTCCTAGGAAAACAATTCATCATCAGAATAATTACAATTAAAATTCAATTCTGTGCATGGTTTACACCATGAAATTTAAAAAAAACCCAGAAGTCTGTCCAAGTGAATATTACACTGTGTTGCCACATGCTTAAAATATTACAATTACCTCCCAAGTGAGCTCCAATTAAATTTCTTGAACAGCTGAAATTTTTAATTTTCAAAACCACTGCAATGGGAAACAGCATGTAAACAGTGGAAAATCACATTTTTAACAGGACTTCTTAAAAGCAGAGCACAGGTTAGTGGATGAGGAACCAAGAGACCTGAGAAAACCTGATCCACAGCAAGGATTGTGGATTACTACTTGTTCTGGAGCAAGCAACAGAAACAAAGATCTCTTTGAAAGGCAGACAAGGGCGGAAGAACAGCAATACCGCGCCCCCAGAAAAGCTTGCAGCACCCTGCACCCATCAAAAGGACCCCGTGTCACCTACACAGTGAGAGCCAAATCTGAAACGCATGTTCTGGGAGGCTGGGCATTACCTCAGACGTGATAAAAGCCCCCAGCCATCAAAGCACAGATGAGCTACACAGTGCAGACGTAGGCACGGATGAAGTCGAGAGTTTTGCTCTCATAATTTTACACGTGGTGAAGCTGTTTCCTTAAAGATGTCTGTCTTTCAATCTCAAAAGTCTTTTTAGGCGTGCCAGCAAGTTATACTACCTACATTGCATGTCAGAAAAGTGCACGATAACCTCTCCTTTTGGTTTTGCTATTTTTTCAGTTTGTCTGTTTCAGCACTTAGAAAAATCTGAAGCGCTAATAATCAGGACTACTCATTAACCCATCTCCATTAACATCCAAAATTGCAGTAATCCTTTTCAAAGCAGATGCAATCATTCCAGTGGTGGATTTACTTTCTTATTTCCGTATATGGCTTGTACAGTGCTTTTAATTTTATGCAGAAACACAGTGACTCCATTAGATGGGAATTTTGTTAATAAAAAGGTAATGTATAACATTATTATTTAATTTCTTTTTAACTTTCATGTTCCATTGCCAGGGGTGGAATTTCATATTTTTCAGTGATTCACTGAATAAAACACACTTCTACATCAAGGTCTCATGTCCAAGTTATTTTAAGTGACTTACCCCCAGGACTGAATCCACTATGAACACTGCCAAGGGGTCTAGTACTGTCCAGAGTCCCAGAGCTATGATAAACTTTGACAAGAAGGAAGGGAATGAGTCAAACAGCTGCTGACAGCCCCATCTGATCAGGACCATAAGAAGCAGCCCTGCGTTCAAGGTTAGGGGTCCCACCACAACCATGACCAACTCTTCACTGGTCTGCAGCAAGGAGTTCTGGTAGCACAGTTCGACAGTGTGAGGAAAAAGCTGCAATCTGTAAATAAGCAAAAGGAGAGAGTTTGTCTGTGCTCCTGGGCAAACCATTAAAAAAACATAGAATAATGCATACAGCACGTTGCGTTGTAAAGTTGCATCCCTATCTTGGTCACAATCCTCTGACCAAAAACTGTATGAAGACACGCAAAAAAATAAAATTTTTCTCTTCCTCCTGCCTCCGCGTCCTTTGATCCCCTCTGACTCTCAGTTTAGTGGATGCACATCCAGGCCCTTGGGACTGTGCAGGCAGGGCTATAGGAAGACATTGGCTCCCAGAAGCACCAATATGAGCACAGGCCCCAGGAGCTCACTCCTCTCTGCATACTGCAGCACCACTGGACACTGCACAAAGTGGAAAATGTGTCAAGGAAGACATAGCTTTTAGCATCCCTAAAGTGATGGAAAATGTCCCTCTCGCCACCATGGGATGGTGGGATTTGAAAAGCTCGCACAATGAGCAAATTTGCTGGCACTGTAGGAGGCAGGAACTGCATGGCATTGTGAGCTACACACAGATGCCGAAATTTAAGGCAAATATTTCCAGCAAATCGAAGTGGCTTAGATTTTGCTCCTGAGTAAGGGTGAAGTGGTTTGATTCTCACTTCAGTTTTGACTCGTGAGTGCTACCACTGTATTTGGCGGGACTAGAGTGTGGTCAACTCAATCTCTTTTGCGGGCATACAGCTACAGATTTGCATGCTGATCCAGGGCATCTTGGCTTGAAAACATTATCCTTTATCTAGCTGACTGCCTGGGACAGCTGTGATTAGTGGCTTCGAACATGACCACCTCTCTCTCACACGCTGCTTCCTTCTGTTGTGTTTCCTTTGCTTTCACAGACTCTTGATGCTTGGCCTTCCCAAAAGTTTTAATGCCAGCTGGCTAAGCCCGCCTCGTTTGTGCAAGGCCAGAAGTGAGAGATGGCTGGCTTTGCATTAAGCTCTAGAAGACCACCTTAACAATACCCAGCGCTGTCCAGAGTCTGCTCAGGCACCATGTTCAAATTTTAGTCAATAATCCCACTATCACAGCAGACACAGGTCACAGAGGTGCATGTTACTGGCTCCTACTGACTGATTCAGGTTTGCATGATGCTTTAAAGTGAAGAAAAGAAAAAAAAAAGTTTCTGTTGGAGAAATCTTCCCTTCCCTAAGCATGACTGATCTTTTTTGCTCTGTAAACCCATTCTCTACCCCATAGCAACATATGGAGAACCAGGTATGTATCGCCTTGTGGACTTGTTCTCCATCTTTTTTTTTTCATGTCAAGTAATGACAAGTAATGATTTTCCTGGAACTCTCTAGAGAGCTCTGAATCCCAAGCTAAAGTCAGTGTATCATATAGTTAAAATATGTCAACCCATTGTAGCTCTCATAGTAAAATTGTGTAGCCCTCATAGTAAAATTGATATATCAAAGTTAAATTATTCAAAGTATTTTACTCATAGATCAACTTTGGTAACATCAAACATGATTTAAATGCTTCTTCAGTTTTGTGCAATTCTTAGGCATTTTGAAATACTTGATCCAAAATGATAAATGATTCTTGTGGAAGATACCTAACCTGCTGGGTATCTCAGAGGGGGAGAGGTAGGCATGACACAAGATGTGCAAATGGACACATCCTGTTCTGGGTTGAAAATTTACATTATTATCACCTTCACCTTTCTGTTAGGGTCACATTTACATATCAGATCATCTGTAGTCTGGATGTGGTCCTTGTTCTCCTAGTCTCTGCACGGGCTTCTATTGGGGCCTGCATGCAGAGCCCTTAGCACGAGTCTTAGTCGTCAGTTCTCTTCATAATGCGAAAGAACCATTTTGCATCAAGCTATTTGTAGAAATACTCCGACAGAGAAAGAAGGCAGCAGGACTTACTTTGTAACAGGAACAGAGATGATCTGAAGGAAGAGCCATTGGCTCAAATAATGCAGGTAAAGTCTCACAAACCAAAGCAAAACTACCAGCAGCACGAGCAGCCAGAAGTCCCTGGAGCGCCAGTGTGCGGCTCCCAGCTCTGAGAAGGCTGCATATACTACGAAATGGAAACGCTCGACAACCCGCCTGGACAGTTTCACTTCAGCAGCAGAATGGCAGCTGGAAATATATGGAAATAAAACAAAGAGTCGCTCAGAAAAACATACAAGAAATAGCAGTCCCTAAAACACTGTAGAGTCCTGCTATACAGACAAATGTGGCACACACTCTGATTGTAAGTTTTGATTGACCGACGCATCTGACAGCAAAAAAAGGAACAGTTTTTTCCATTGCAGTCTAGATGATAGGTGGCTTCCTCCCAGAAATCATGCTGCTATTTTTATAAAGAAAACAACAAATCACATTTAAAACAAAGTTTTTAAAAGTCTTTTGCTTTCATTTTGATTTTAATTTTCTCACAAATTGCTCTCTGAGGAACACTTTATCACTTATTTTCCTTCTGAGAAAATGGTAAAAGAACTTGTCATATTTGTACTGAAAAGGTATTCATTTTATTGAAAAACAGCTTTCTGGCATTTGGATAAGACAGCTTCAGTCAAATATTTCAGTACACAATGTGGGCTAAAACTTCTCTTTAAACTACTTTCAAGTGAAAGAGAAAATAGAAAGGAACTTGCACTGTACAGTATTCTGCTTCTGAGTGCGGTGTGATTTGCCCTTTAAGCTAATTACTATACTGCTTCAAAGGAGGGGGGGGGGAAAAAAAAAAGAAATGAGATGCAGAGATGCAGCCTTGGCATTATGTTTCCAAGAAACTGGAGTCTCTCAGCTGATTCAAAGCTGAAAAGACAGTAGCTTCTTTGACCTTTTAAAACTTGTAACTGCTATGCCTATTTCCACTGATTTAAATGATAAGCAACTAAGATGCACAACTCTAGGACTAAATATGATGTCATCATGCTCAAACTGTTATTTATATTGATTAAGGCTTCTGAAAGTTCAGAAATAAAAAGATCTTTTTGTGGAAGAAAACATGCTGGGTTGTTAAAGTGTAGCATATGACTGGAGAAGAAGCGACAGCAATACTTGCACTGTATTTCATACTCTTAAAGCATTTTCCTGCCTACACATATGAATATCTTGAATAGCTGTGTACATTTCTTTCTCCAGCAGTCACAAAGAGAACTGCAAATAGCAACGGAGAAACTTAAAAGGATTCTGCATTTGGTCTAGGTTTGAATGAGCAGGAGAAATAAAAATCCCAAACTTGCCAACCATAGGTCTGGATTTTGAGACCAGACTTAGGTCTGGATTTTGGGACCAGTCTTAGCATCACGTTACTCCTGACCCTCAGTGTTGAGCAAGATGCCGGTGTAGGAGAAGGCATGCTGTCAGCTAGCACCTTTTCTCATGAGAAGGCTCAAGCTTTAGTTACCTGGTTGATTGAAGAACAGGAGGAGAAGTTGTCAGGGACACACCACAAAAAATAGGTTTTGGGTCACAAGAAGGCCTCAAGTACAAATCACCAAAACTTCTCACAGAAGGATCTGTTGGGCTGAGACAGGGGATCCTTGCAGTGACTATAGGTTGATCTGTCAGGGGTTTTGAAGGGTTTTTTGAGACACTACAGTCCACTTTTGCTTATATCCTAATCAGTCACAAAGTCCTACTTTACAGACTTAGGGCCACATCATTAATCACCTTCCTCATATTGTAATTATTTACCCACAGCAGCCTACAGGAACATTACAACAAATTTCATTAACATTATGAAATCATAGTCTAGGCTTGTGTGAGAAAAAGAAAAAGAAAGTTGTAAAATAAGAAATATAATTGGCTGTGGTATCATACTACAAAAACCATGGCATTCTGGATGTTCTGAACTCTGAAGCTAGATTTTACTACATTTCCTTTTATATAAAGAAATTTTTGTCATCTTTAATAATTTCCATCAGAATCTACTCTTAAGGTATTCACTCCTTGAGGAGAGTTAATAGGGTAGGATTAGCTACGCAGTTATTTTAGTTAGACCAAATAGTTTGTTGTTTGTGCAAAAAAAGAAAAAAACATAAATAAAAAAGAAAAGAAAAAAGAATACTATTTTAGCTCATAATTCTCTTCTCATCCTTCATCAAACAAGCAGAATTACACAGATGTCCTACCCAGCCTCGCCCATGTCAGAAATCCACATCCTATAGGGATCACTGCCAATCTTCACCCCTGTGCTGAGAGCATGAGTAACCATGTATTTTCCACAAAAATCTGGACTGAGATCACCTCCTCATTTCATGTAAGAGTCATTTACTACTAGATTATTTGGGCTCAGTTTACTAAATGAAGCTACCTCTGAACAAGCAACACCAGAGTGACATGTTCAATATACCACCTGTAAAATGTTTCAAGACATAAATCCTTCTTCCAACACAACACACAGATTGAGAAGGAGGGCGCACAGCTTAGAATGCTGAAAATACCGAGTCCTTTTTCATTCACAGCTGTCTTGAGCACCGGAAACACTGAGAAACGTCAGTGACCAAAATGCTGGGTTGGGAAGGTGAGGTAACCTCCTAATGGAGGCAGGATTCTGGTGATGCAATCAGCGCTTTCACAGGAGTTTCATGAATACACTGACTCCAGCTCTGTAACTCATGTGTGGAAGCTGCTTGCGTAAGCACTGTGAGCACACGATACAAAGTGAGGTTATCAAACCTCCCTAAGATTTAGGCAGCAATGAAAATATTCAACCTGTGCCTTCATCGCTCCGTTGCTCCCCAGTCTACTTGCAGTTCCAAGAGGTCAAAATAGAGCTGATGCCTCCACCTGTGAGCTATCAAGAAAGTTGCACTTTTTTAGGACATGAAGATGAAAAAGAGCAGAACGGAGGTCTGTGCATTGTCACCGCTGCTGAGACACTAGCTCTCAGCCACAGGAATCCACGTACTCAACAAACTTCCAAAGTCAAGTAGAGAAATTCAGAGCACGTTCGCTGTTATCAAACCCTGGACACCTTCCACTGGCAAATGACCCCGCTTAAACCAGCAGGACAACATCTGTGATCTCTTTACTTTGGTGCATCTTTCCCCTGAAAAAAGCAATAGCAGCCCAGAAACTCCACAGAAAGCCAAGCTTGCTGGAAGTCAAAGAAATCAAGAAAAATATGTCCATTAGGTAAAACCAAACAAGATTCATTTTGTTTTTTGAAGACCATTTTTTCTTTAAAAGACTTCATGATTTTCATCACACACCTTGACCATTGTTTCCAGCTTTCAAATGGAAATTAAAGTCCTCCTTACTGCTTAACTTGTCAGACAGTCCAGATTCTGAGTGTCACTTCTGTACTAGCTTGTACTTCCCTGTGACTGTGTAACACCTTGACATGAACATCATCAGCCAGTGATAGAAATTGGTGGCACATATAGCATATCCAGTGACTCAGTGAGGGTCCCAACCCACAACTGGAATCTCTTCATTTCCTTTAAAACAAATTCAGTGGGCCCCAACTTACTACTTGTAAGTTACAGCGAACTATTCCTGAGTACTCATTAACCATGGTACAAGGCTGTTTACCGGTTGTCACTTCAAAACGCTGGGCTTAAATGATATCTCTTATTGACTTTTTTGAAGAATGAAGGAAGGAGGAGGCAGAAACACGAAATGAAATGCACCAAACAAGTGGAAACAGTCCCTTTAAATATTTTTAGCTGGTGTTACTAGTGAAAGCTCGTGGGTGGAGTGACAGTGCTGGCAGATACAGTTTTCAGAAGAGATTTATATAAAGTTGCTCTAGGGCAGAGAGCATGAGTATTACCTTTCAAAAACAAATCAACCCCTCCACCCACAAAACCCCCAAATTTCAACCCTTGGGTGAAAACTATATAAAGCTCCAAATGAGAAGCCACTTGAGCAATGGATTTATCCATGATTCCTTGGATTACTGGTAAGTAATTTGGCTGAATGTTTCTGTTCTAGGGCATTAGTTTTGCATTTTTCTTTGCAAAATGCTGCAGTAACAAATAGCAGAGACCGAATTACCATAAAAGCAGGTCAATTATTTCAATGGAAATTGTTCAGAAGGAAAGAAACGATACGCAGATTCTCTTAAGCTACACTTGATGATGATGACAGAAAAGTAATGGCTGATAGAAGGCAGTGTGTACTGTTGGGTGACAGCTTTGCTGCTGACAAACTACGGCGAACATTTGTATAATGCACTCCAAGACTGGCACTTACAGCTGACAGCGGGGGTAGATTCTCAGCCGATGCAACCCTGCTTGTTCCAGAGCTACATTGGTGTATACCAGCTGAGGTATTTAGGATCTAGTCCTGAAGGTATCTATTATTTACATTGTATAAAATAAGGCAAAATAAATGTTTTATGTTACCCATACAGCCAGAGAATTTTTAAAAAACAAATGCAGACATGAATGACTTTATGCAAATTACTTTCAGGCAACCACAGTCCTCACAGCCCAAGAATCTGTGCAAAGGACTTACTCAGTTCACAAATAAAAAAGACCCCTCCCCATCATCACCATCAATGGTAGGTATTTAAAACTTAACCCTAAAATCCTTTATGGCTTATCAACAGTAACAAAGATGCAGGAAATGCTGCCCAGTGTTACTACAATGAAATGCTGTCACTTTCAGTGGAAAAGCACACCTGTATCTGAAGGTACAGCTAAAAATACTACACTAATACATGTAGCCCTTAAAATGGAAACCAGTTAACAGCACCACTGATGAAGCATGAGGCAGAAAGGAATCCAGTTCATTCCACTGTGCACAACATAAACATATATTTAAAACATATAATTTTATTATCATTAGAAGGATTTTATTATTATTCCTTCTGCATAATATTTTTCCTTTATAGATCTCATACTGCATTACAAAGAGATAGTCTTTATCCCAGGCTGTATGGTGATGATACAAATGACTTTGCCCAATAAGCCAAAGGCAGAGCTGTGAACTGAGCTCTGTTGAGTTACAGTCCATTATTCTATCCACTGGATTCCTAATAAAATATTACTTTTTTGTTTATTTGTATGCAAAGTGGCTATAACCAGGGAGAACATTTGCTAAGGATGAAGACACTGCTTTTTCTCATCCCTTTCTAGGACACACCTATGCTTCATATTCCTCAGTTTGCGAACACCAAGAAAGCAGGTACCTCAAACAGTCACAGGGCCTATCTGCTGTAAGAGAGGTGGCAAAAGACCTGAGGGGACAGTAGGTAATTCCTTAACATACAAAAGCTTATAGGAGAACTTGTTCTACAGCTTGCTGAAAAATCCAAAATCATGGTACAGAAGAAATGCTGGAAATCATGACAGGTTTATTTTTCAGGTGCACCTGTGGTGGAAAAAAGAAACTGCCAGAAGCATGCAAAATCCAAAAACTCTGAAGGCTTTAGGAATTGAACATCCTTGCAAAGCAGGAAAAATAGTCAGCCAATAACTGCAATAATTGTTTTGGGTTGCTGCAAAGAACACGACACAGGTACGTGAGTGCACCTGGGGCACCCACACTGCCCCACCAGGCTGGGGAGGCGGAGGGCAATGGTGGCCGATTTCCTTCCAAGGTCCAGGCTGTGCCAGCTCACAAGCAGCTGGCCAGCAGGCAGCAAGCTCTGGATCAGCAACAGCCCAGGTGTGTTTGCATCACATGCATAGCCAGGAGCCAGAAGAAACACATCAGTTGAACTTTTTCTGCAACCCACTCACGCCAAGAAGCTTACGGGGATATACGCTGGCACAGCTGTTGCCTTGGAGGGACCACTGTGTTCCATACTGGGGGATGGACACTGTGGGTCAGCGGGCCAAGACGTGTTCATTAAAGAGGAAGGGAAGGAAGTGCTGACAGCTTGATATACCCCTGGATACATCTGTGCTAGGCCCAAAATGGTGGACACTCAGCTCTCACTGTAAAAGAGTTTATGACAACAGAAGATTGGCAAACAACAGCAGACTCCTGTCCTCATCAGTCCCTTTACGCAATGGTGTAAGGCTGGCAGGGGAGCCCATCTTCTGCCTTTAACTAACTAAGAATTTCCTGAGGGAATTAACTGAGAAATTCGCAAGGCAAGATTTCTTACCAAGCTGAGGAAGGAAGCATAGGAGGAAGGAGGAATCACAAAATTTAAGCGGAGTGGCAATAGTGCTGGAAGATAGTGTGGTTCCTTGTAGAGAGCTGGCAGAGCTTTACACATTTCAGCTTTGAGCAGCATCTGACAATGACAAAGCAAAAATGACAAAAAACAAATTATTATCGTCATGGCTGCAGTTTAGGTAGGCAACTAAAACTTTGCCTATTTCATGCTTAACTGCATTTTCATGAGCCTATTGGCTTGGCAAAACAATCTGGAAACCTTACAAGAACAGACTTTGTTAAAATATTCCAGTCTGTCTGGTTCCAGCTCTGGATGGGAACAAACATGAAACGAGGAAACTCGAGTGCAGCTTTCAGAACTTTTAAGAAGCTCTGCTTTATATTTCATTCTAGAAAGGAACAAAAGTTTGTAGACAGTCTCTGTTGTTCATCCTCGTGACATGACAAGGCCAGTCAAGAAGCAAAAGAAAGCAGGTAACTCCTCCCCTACTCCTTGCCTTCTGACTGCTTTAAGTAAATAAGAAGACAATGAATGAATGAGAAAAATATATAACCCATATAGGGAAGGATGTGAGCGGTATAGATTTTACAAACACAGCATGATCTGTAAAGCTGTTCTACCAGTAAGTAAGCACGAATGCTCAACCTTGTGCATGAGCAATAAAACAAAGAGTTTAGGACCTGGAGAAGAACCAGATGTACTCAGGGCAACCAGAGTAATAAATACACCTTCAAGGTCATCTCAGTTAAAAAGAAAAAGAAAAGGAAGAAAAGGAAAAAGGAAAAAAAGGAAAGGAAAGGAAAGGAAAGGAAAGGAAAGGAAAGGAAAGGAAAGGAAAGGGAAAGGGAAAGGGAAAGGGAGGGAAAGGGAAAGGGAAAGGGAAAGGGAAAGGGAAAGGGAAAGGGAAAGGGAAAGGGAAAGGGAAAGGGAAAGGGAAAGGGAAAGGGAAAGGGAAAGGGAAAGGGAAAGGGAAAGGGAAAGGGAAAGGGAAAGGGAAAGGGAAAGGGAAAGGGAAAGGGAAAGGGAAAGGGAAAGGGAAAGGGAAAGGGAAAGGGAAAGGGAAAGGGAAAGGGAAAGGGAAAGGGAAAGGGAAAGGGAAAGGGAAGGAAAAACTAAAGGAGGAGAGATGTTAGGCCTAAAACATCCATAGAAGTTCAGGTGAATCAAGATAAAAAACTTTACATTTATGTTAATAGTAACAGCATACCCTACCCAGGAGAAAAAGAAATACATATGTATGTAGGTAGTCCTCCTGCTTAAGCTAAGAGAGTCCCCTGTACCTGATGTGTGGAACCGTTTCCACCTTGACACAGAAAACATCCTCAAGGACATTTGCTCTGTCTGGAGGAAAAATGTAATCTTCTTCCTGACCAAATACATATCTAATTCTGAGAGCCACTAAACACTCAAGCACCATCTGCGAGCTGTGCATTCATCTGTAACACACCAATTTAGCTGGCAGGCCATTGGGAAACAAGACTCTGAAGTTGCCAAGTTAAAATGGCAATCCAGTACCAGCCGAAACTCTACCAAGCAAACAGGTGAGGTTTCCAGTGAATGTTGTAGCAGAGAGCAATGAAGCTTCAAAATAAGAAACAGCCTTGTGGTGTGGAGAAAAAAAAAAAAGAAGAAAAAAAAGGCACGGCTTTGATCTTTTCCATCCTGTACTTAATTAGCAGCAGCATGACACTAGGAGCGTGGGTCTGTACAGCTGGAGTCAAACAGCTACCTTCCTTCAGTGAGAACTGACAGACTCATGGCTGCTGTGGACAGAGAGGGCAGGAGACGCGTTGCCCAGGATGGTCCCACATTTCAGAAGGACCTCTTTCTGGCTGGCTGCACAGTGATGAAACTTCATCTTATACAAACACAGACAAGCCACGAGTCAAAGCCCTTTGACTTCTTCAGTTGTATCTGTTTTTCACAGCAACAGGCTGAAACAGAAATTGAATTCCTGCATGCTTGCATTGTTTCCCTTGCCACAGTTAAATTGTACATGTGTGAAGGTGCTGGATGTCGATTGTTAAACTGAATGCACCGTTTGCTTCATGTGCAGATTTATAATACTCATGCACCATAGGAATAAATAGGTATAAAGATGAAAGAAAAAAAGTTAATCTATGGCTGTAGCTTGTACATAAAAATGCTTCTAAAAGACCATTAGTGTTATTCCAAGTCAGACCTCTAGAAGCTTCTGTACTGACCTGATAAAAATGACCTTTCCTTTTTCATAGCAAATTTTACGAGGAAGAACTAAGCAGGCAAAACAGATGGAGTCTGGGGGAAAAATGGGACATGTATTTAGAGTAATTTTGACATTGGGAATTAATTTTTTACTTGATATCAATTACATTTTTTTAGTTAATATTATTTTGTGCACCAACATGTCTATGCACAGAAAAGTTTAACGCAGCGATAGCAATCCACAAAGAGAGTGAAGTACGATGTGACCCAGGTAACGCCAATTAGAATGCAGTTAAAAATAAATCCTTGCAGATTTAAACATGGCCAGATAAGGCAATTCGCAAACCTACAATGAAAATGTAATACTCTGAAAAAGAAATCTCACAAACAGAAAATCACCTGAAATATTTAGAGCATTTACAGGGCATACTTTGTCTGAATGTAGCTGTAACGAACCATTTTGGAAGAACTCTTCCTCAAGGTTTGATGAAAGAGACCAATCTCAGGTTTGAGCAGATGACTAATGTTATAACACTGCATTTTAAAAAACATTTTTGCTTTAATGAAACCTGTTTTCTGAAAGAAAAAATATCTATGTTAGGCCAGCTTAATTAAATATTTAAGAGCCTTAGGAAAAAAAAAAAAGGAATGGAAGGAGAAAAAGTTAGGTGCATATGCAGAATACTCTAGGATACTATTATATTTAAAACATCATTAAGCAGTTATAAAGATGAGAAAACTTAGATACTGTATAGATATCTTAAATTCAATTACATTATGAAAAAACACAGCTATAGGAAATATTAAACTGAAATCTTTTTAAGAGGTCTTTATAAACACCACTGAAATTATAGTGGAAATTATCCATACAATTTAGTCAAACAAAATGCATCACATAACAACAGTATTAACTTTTTCTTTTCAGTTTAATGCTGCATTATTATATTTAGCTGCCTATTTTAGAAAGTAATTTGTGTTGATGGCTCTGGAGGAAAACCAAGCATTAAAGAACTAATTTAATTCCTTCTGAGCTATGTTTGATTCAAAAATATTTCTTTTAGAAGGTCCCAGTACTGCAGAATCTGACTAGAAATCCACCTTGAACTATGCGCACTTTGAATAACTCTCTCCCCAAGGCAAAATGATCCTGCATTCAGCAGGGTTTTGTCCCGGTCTTCTAAAGGACTTACACAGAATGTACCTGATATAACTGGACCAGCATGTCAACCATGATAGAAATTATGATCAAGACATGCAGCATACATAATAAGAATCTTATCTATTTTACAGTGGACTGTTATTGGTAGGGGAGTACCTTTAGGGGGTTGTTTACAGAAATCAGGTCTCCCACCTTTAAAAAAAAGAAAGAGAGAGAAAAGAAGGGAGAGAGAAGAGAAAAGAAGAGAAAAGAAGAGA
>NW_008825071.1:4472342-4475794 GCF_000699105.1 Pygoscelis adeliae
GGAAGGGAAGGGAAGGGAAGGGAAGGGAAGGGAAGGGAAGGGAAGGGAAGGGAAGTGCAATTTCTTGTGCACTGCTTTCTTTCCTGCTTGTTATACTACATGACACAATGGATATTAGCTGTGTTTAAGGTGTTCAAGTAGTGTTGTAACAGGCTGCCTGGCTGCTTTTGGAATGAAATTTCACAAATTTTCTTTCAATGTGAAGGTATGGCTTTATTTCTCTGGTTCCACAGTATAAAACAGAAATTAAAAAATTGCCACAGCTTGTTTCTTGAAAATCAATGCATGATTGCTAGCTGCACTGGGAGTTTGAGGGATATCCCCTGATCAGAGACAACCTCTAGATAACATACCTTCCTCTATTGCCCATAGCTGCATGTAAGACACAGCAAGACAAATGCAGGCTTCCTTTTCTGTTGGAGTCATCTATTGATCCAGTGAAATGCTCTTCATCTGAAATTTCCTTCCCAAAGGGGACATTTGCTATGAGAAGCAAACCTTTCTGCCTGATGCTAAGAAATCCTGAAACTTCCTGCTAATTACTGCACAGCATCATGGTAACGCATAGCTCTAACAGGGTAAAAAAAAAAAGCTCAAATAAGACAGGGGCCATCCTTTTCCTGATAGAAATGTTGCTTTGCAATACTGAAAGTGTAATATAATAAACTCATTTTGTGTTTTCTGGTGGTCTAGATAAAAATGTGCTCTGGGTCTGTGTTTTTCTTTGGGGGCATTTCCTCTCAGACACATTCAAAACTGCTATCCCAGGTGTGACAAAATGACCTCCAAAACACAAAGCAGCATCACCATGAGAAACACCAGTATCGGAGAATAATGAGAAGCAGAGGGGTAGGTAAAGGATTTTGGGGTACAAAAAGAAGGCTCTGCCTACAAACAAGTCCCTGCAAAAAACACATTCTTTTGTGCATCTACACTGCCTGCGTTGTCTCACCTGTCTATGTAGTGTGCTGGCCTAAGACATCAGCACCCTCACAGAAAGCTACTGAGAGCGCAGAAAGTGAGGATGTAGAAAAGACACATTCCTTTAAAAATAAAAATTGACTTGTAAAATACATAGCTACTACAACATCCATATGAATCTCTGCAGTTTCAAAGAGCTTTTGGTATGGCTCCTGGGTAATTGTAATTTCATCAGGTTGAAAAAGAACATCGAGTCCAACCATCATTTATTTAAAAAAAATCAAATATTTCGATGGCAGGAGAATATTCTGGACTTGGCACCCCTAACCAAAAGAAAATTTTGCTCAAGAGTAAAGAAGGGGCACATACTTTTAAAAGATGGCAATAAACTAGTTCCTTCAGTCCAAATATAAGTATTACACTACTTATCCACCACACACACAATTTCTAAAAGTGGCTCTCTAAAAGACTCTCAGTTGTGAGACTTCACCCATGCAATAAGGGCTTCCAGGAACAGGGGAATTGTCTTTGTATTAAGTTGCACCTCAGCATTTCTCTCCACAGGGGCAATAACTGAGGTATTTCCCCTCTACTCTACCCCTCTTGCTAAAATTGGCCAGCAGGTTCAGAAGTTACTAGAGGTAGAGTGACAGGCAGCCCTACAACATACACCTTGCCTTCCTAAAAAGCCTGGCTAAGACATAAACCTCGATGTTCAGGAGCCATTAGAGTAAAGCTTCCAAAGCAGAAGAATAATGCATTTGGGCAGAACAAAAGCCTTGTTATTTTGCTGTCTCTGATAAACGATAGTTGGCAGGAACTGAACTTACCATGCAAATAACTTCTCTGATGGTTTGTTTGGGGGGGGGGGGGGGGGGGGTTTGACCTCTCCCTTGCCGGTGCCACCTAATCCTCTGCCTTCATACATTGTCATAATCTTCTCCTGTGTATACTTGTCTGCAAATGTATTTGTAAACAATACAGTTTGTTGAAAATTTTTTGTAAAAACTCTCAGAAAATATTTTTTTACTGTCTTTTTATAAAGATATGATTCTACTTTTTCTTGGAAGCTTTAGATTTTTCATCAAAGAACTCCAAATACCTGAAAGACACAACTGTAGTTTTTCAAAAAGCCAGGTTCACCGAGACAATAAAGGTAAGAAACACTTAAATAACCTTCAAGAGGCACCACAGTGGTTCTGAATTTAAGCTTTAGGGTTCCTTTTTTCTGCTGAAAGGCTGGATTACTGGGGGGGGGAGGATGTCAGTTTGTCAATCAGCCTTAACACTTATTAATTTTCTACCTTTCTGTCTACAATAAAGACATCCACGCAATCCTAGAGGACAAAATCCCATTATCTTAGACCCATAGGGTTTTCCACTACTGGTCTGAATTCAGACAAGATTTCACTGACTTGCAGTAGACTGTGTTCCCTTGACTCGACACAACTGATAACTCATTCAAATAGAAACACCTACAAAGTAGTCATACAGACTGCACAGACTGTCCCTTGTCAAAACTCAGTGTGATGGGCTAACAACACTACTGAGTCTGGTGCTCCTTTCTCCTCCAACAGCTCTTGGTGCAGCAGGATCCTTATCGGTCCTTCCTTCCTTCCTATCTAGAGCTTTTTATTTAATTGCAAAGCCTAATAATCAGATATGCTTACACAGTATTAATTCAACTTAGTTAAGTAGCCTGCTCACCTTCCCATGGATTCCCATAAGTTTGGTAGCAGTGTATGGATGCAAAAACCTCAAGAAGTCAGGCAGGGCAGTCAGGGTGAGGTTTCCAAAGATACCGAAGGAATTCGGCTGCTGAAACGCAACTAGAAAGAGCACTGTGGTTACAGGATGCAGACTACTTTGAAAACCTCTGCCTTGGTTTAGACAATAACGCTCTCTCAGGCTCTTGGTATTCTATAGCCTCTTCTTCTTGCTTAATATGTAGCTTTAATAACCTCTATTTCCTTAAGGATCAACCTAAAATTTACTTGATCCACAATGCATCAGAACTTACACTTATGTTAAAACTTTAGTTTTCACATTTCCTAGTTTTTTGTTGGTGATATTTTAGTTGTGTATCCCTAAAATTGTGTTAACACACTGTGTTGTTTTTTATTTTGCTTCTGTTTTAACCTGAAGGCAAATTGGTTCACAGGTCGTATTTTATGTTATTCTTTCAGCTTAAAGACTTCAAATCACTACAAAAAAGAAAAAGAGAAAATTTTGGTGGCTTAGGTTGGGTGTTTTGGCGGGGTTTTTTTTGTCTGCTTATTAAATAGTTTTTGCTTGCTGGGCTCAAAGTTTGAAGGTAAAATTTACAAAGACAATGCCTTTTGTGAGTGAACCTTCTGCTACATTTTTAGAGGCACTCAGCAAATTCCAGCAGTGGATTTCTAGACACAAAAGACAAATACAACCACTCCAGGATTTAGATTGGCTTTCTGTTTGTGGGTCATGAGACTCACTGCTGAGCATGTCAGAAGTTGGCCGTGGCATTTAATGAAGGTCATCAGCAACTTCATAGT
>NW_008825071.1:4475867-4482812 GCF_000699105.1 Pygoscelis adeliae
TTTTTTTTTCCCCTTCCTTCTTTTGGGGCTTTGACTGGACCCGGGCACTGGAGTTAGTGGATAAACTCAGTTACTGTAACAGAATCAAATTAAAAGTATGGAACAAGCTGGTGCTTTGAAAAATGTTGAATTGCGTAGGTTTCATTTTTTCAGAGACATCATATAACATTCAAAATAAGTATTAAATTTCCCTTCAATTCAAAAGTTAAGAGTCATTCATGAAATTAGGAACAATAATCATACTATATTATACCCTGTCTCATGTATGTCTCGGGAGGGCTGTGACTTGTCATAGCATGAAGGAACCTGGAAAAATGATTGCTTGCTGCTTCAAACAGAAGATGCATAGCTAAGATGCTCATTAATGAGGCAAAGGAAAATTAATTGACATGTCTAATAGTTCTTTTAATATAGCCTCTCAGCCTTGATGTGTCAATTCTCAAATTACCCCTGATGTTTTTTCTTTCTCTCGGTGATCTTGTGTTGCTTTGCTAGGAGAAAGAAATAACATCTTTCCTTGGCCTCTCTCAGCATACTTTCTGGGTAACGGCGTTAGACCTCCAGAAAAATGAGATGCCTTAGCCTCTCCCCAGGTCAGGTCTACCTCCTAGACTGCAATACTCCAGCTTTGTGACTGCTCTGTGTTAATGATGTATCTTTCCCGGGGCATATGGTGGTAAAAACACAGGCTTAAGAAAGCCTAAATGTGTCATTCTTTCTGCATGTCCACACTGCTCTTGAGCACTCCTTTAACTGAGGTCAGAGTTCCTTTCAGCACGTCAGGATCTTCTCTACCTCTGCTTTCCCAGCAATGATCTCTCCTCTGGAAGAGATTGCCTCTTCTACCCTGCGATAGTCTTTCATACTTTCTCCAACATAGCCAGTGAAAGAACATTCTTCTTAGCACTACCATTCTTTTCACATTATTATCACCCAATCCAGGCTGGAAAAAAGCTGTTTCCAATCATTTGCCTGTTAGTCAACTCTTTGCCTGACAGCAAATCCTTTGATCAAGATGGTTATACTGTGCATATAGGCTCACCTAAGCTTATTTAATGGATCTTTATAATTGCCCTTGATATTTCATTAGTTGATATTTCTGTCCTACATGAAGTTAGGAAGAAAAGGAAACACAGAGAAGGCAGATGGGTCACATATTGCGTCTGCAGTTTGTAGTCTGGCACAAAAGTCCATGGGATCCCAAACATTAAACAGTGTTTGAGAACTTCACACTTGCAGATTCTTTAAGCCGTAATTCCAGAAGCTGAAAAAATCCTGCTTACAATGTGATTTGTTTGGGGCTGTTTTTTCATATGTAGACTAAGCGGTGTGATTTGGAAATTAGCCCCTAACAGATCATAGTAATAAATCTCCTAATACAGAGCCATACTGGAAAATACAGCTCTTTGTGCAGAATGGAAATCATTGCATAACAGTATCTCAGATCTGTACGATTTTGTAAAAAAAAAAAATAAAATCATTAAGATAATTTTCATTTTATATTCAATAATCTCAGCCGTTCTGCTTAGGGTATTCATATCTCTGGGCTTTCCCATAAGAAACAGATCCACATGTGCTGCAGAGCACAAACACACTCAAACCAATAGTCAAGGAAGTACTACAAAGGTACTGTCCATAGAGCTGCATGTGTGCAGCAAGTTCAAGGCATCTAGAGAGCACCAGATTTCTTGCATATTTGAAGGCTATTAGTCTACACACAATAGATCTAACATGTCTCAGGCACGGAGAAGTTCCTTCTCATGTGCTGTAGAGCAAGTCTGTACAGCCCAGTGGATGCATCTGGATTTGCCACATGGGCTGTCAAAGGTCCAGACATCTTGAACAAATGCTGAAAGTCTTCAGCTTCCACCCAGGCCCAAAAGGGAGAATCTGGGAAAAGCCAGGTTCTATGAAGTTGGGTGAGAAATGAACGTAAAATTCAGTAACATTTCTCTGTGAATGTCTTTCTATTATCTGATACTTTTTGAACACTCCAACCAATCAATACTAAAAATTCAGGAAATGCCATAGCTTTCATTGGCCTGAACTCTACTGATTTTGACAGAAAGTGAAACAAGAGTGCAGGGAAAATATGAGAATGGGCAGAGAAATGGCAGAGAGGGAGCTTGTGAGCAAGAACAAAGGCATGTAAAAACCATCCACAGGAAGCAGAACGAGTGTGAAGGCCTGTATCTATAATGTTTTTCCATTATATGCATCATAATAAGAATACAACAAGGATGCTGAGGCACAGACAGCAAGAATATTCTCCAAGATAAAGCAAGCCAGTAACAGGCTAGGGAACTGTCCTTACTGTCCATTCGTTCTTCTTTCATGCTGAATCTAATTCTGTGTTGCTGAGATATGGGAGTTACACAAGGTAATTACCAATGCAGGCAAAAAGAACCTGTATTATTTATTTTATGCTGCATGGGGCCTCACTTTAACTAATACATGAAGGTCTCTCAGAAGTTTTTAATTGCAGAATAAAGATGGATGAGAAGTAGCTTTCCCTTCATGTGAAGATTTTCAAAAGACAATTCTGATCCCAAACTGAGATGAAAATGTTGAAAACAGAAATGTTTGTGTACTGATATTTTGGTTAATGAAAGGACCTATTTTAGTCATTTAAAGTGCTTTGAAATTATTTTGACCTTTTCAATAGAAAATGAACCCTTCTGTATACATTAAAACGTGAAACAAAAGCAATTTAAAAACAAATGTTCTTTTCAAAATATCAAGATGAAATATTTCAAGAGTCTCCAATCTTTGTTCCAATTATCCTTTCCCAAACTGGAAGAAATGTTAACACCAGCTCTTTCCCACAATTTCATTTTTTTTTTAAATCTTTGTTTTCCAGTGAAAAGAATTTTGTCAAGAAAAACCCCTCAACCATGGCAATAATACCACACATCCTTGATTCTGATGCAGTCATATGCTTCCTTCATTTCAGTGGGTAGCTTAAGACAGATTGTAACATACTGGTGTGTCACCCATTCCAGCACTGCTCTGGCAAGTGGTGGGGCAGACAATGAGTACTGATATTGCACTCATAGTGAGAAGGAGGAGTCCAAATTGAAAATACATCTTCCATTGTGCGATCCAAGTGATCTGGGGACTGTCCTTATGCTGAGAGACTGTGCTCTGACTTGGCCAGAGGGCTGCCGGAGGCTGCGTGGGAGGACTGGGGAATGCTTGGTAAGTCCTGGGAAAGAAAGAGAAGGGGAGAACTCTGCACTGAGCAAGTCACCCCCAGGGATGCCACCAAAAGGCAAAACCAAGTTGTCGCCACACAATCAACCAGCTAAAAGGTGATTGTGGATCCGTTTAACCAGTTAATGTTAAATTACTGAAAACCCTGGACAGTTGTCTGCACTGGACTTTGAAAATGTTTTTCACACAAATCTTCTTTTCCTTCGTAGTAACAAATAAACTGGGACTCAATTGTAGACAAGGGCTTGGTGCAGAGTCTTGAACAATGAACTGGTTAGATTTATTATGAGCAGAGTTGGATGACACAATGTTGGAAACATATGCAGCCAGCCTACGAGACTAGCCTTGGTTACAAAAGCATCCACCACGAGTCTATTTAAATTCAGAATGACAAAGATGAGGAATGTTTGCTGTGAGTTACAGTCACTTGGGCTCTCTCACTGTAAATATGAACAAATCAGCACACAATCACACATACATTGCTTTTCACACTTCCTTTCTGTAAACAGCACATACTTCCTCTTGTAAAAAGTGCAACTAAACTTCAGTTTTTCAGCTGACATAACTGCCCTGCTGAAGCCACCAGACTTGCAAGCTAATTCATACTGGTGAAGTATCTGATCTGTTTTCATTTTGCTTATTTTCTTAATATGCACTTGATGGTTTTTATTCTACCACTATATCTGGAGATTTTAAAAATAATAGTAAGCTATCTTTCTAGTGCTGTGTAAGTACTAAAGCAATACATTGCTTTTATTTATCAGAATTATCAGAGTTCAATTCTGCTAAGTTAGTAGTAGGGCAATCAACAAAAGGGCTCTTCCAAGTACAAATCTATTCATTTTCCACTTTACCTGTGTGCAAGCTTATCCCCGAATAAAAGTAATCTCTACTGGGTGAAAACACACTCTCTGTAGTCTTTGCTTGGAGATTTCTAATGAACGCAAGGGGTGAAGGTGTGCTCTGAGTCCAAGACTCTTACACTAACCAGACCAGCAGACTCAGACCCAGCAGGAAAGAAGGCAACACTCAGTAAACCTGGTTCATGTGGAGGCTGCAACTTTATTAAATGTAAACCACATTATGGGCTTGTTTAAATTAATGTGCACAGTGGGTGCTCAACACCTCTGAAAGAGTCTGCACTAGGGCTAGCCATAAAATTTTCCATTGAGACCGTTGCGTGAAGGGGAACTGTGACTTCTGAGTAGCAGCGGTTGCCAAAAAACTGCCTTTCCATGGGAATTTTTTTCATGATAAAATGTTCAGGTTTTGGTGCTGAAAAAATAAAACTGTTTTGTTTCAGCAGTCCCTCTCATCAGAATCGGTAACCAACTCTTCATCTGCACAGCCCACGCACTGTGTGAGGCGCTCTTGCCCGATCACCTCACTTGGATATACAAATGTCAAATGTCCCAATGAACAACGCAGAGGCTGAGAGACTGCACTGCACAGGGCACATGAATGCAGCCTGCCTGGGGAGCCTTGGCTTCAGAGGAAAATAGGGAGATGAGACACAGTGCCACAAACTACTGGGCAAATTCTTTCAGGGGTAAACCCCGACGTCATGGTCCCCAGATGCACACTGACTAAGACCCAAGCGCCAACCCCTCCACCCTCACCCCATGTAGCCAGGTTTCCGACAAAGAAACCCAGGAGGACAGTCAGGGTAGGAGACCACCCCGTGACCTACCTCTGTCAAGAGGACCAGAAGACAGGGACCATGGAGGGTACCATGGGGCCTGCCTAAACCACAGCGGGCATGCAACCAAGTGATAAACTTTCTGAACTGAGCCGCTTCATTCTTCTGGACTGGATGTTTCAACTTTGTTAAAAAGCTGTTGTTTTCTGGAGGGGAAAAAAAAAATACTTTCCCTAAATTTCGTTAACAAATTAGGGCTGTTAAATTAATAGCTAAGGGAAAGTAGCGGGTGGTGTTTGAATAGCAACTCACCATGGTTATGAACAGTGAAAATCTCTACAAAATACTCAGCTGAAACCTGAAGGAGACTCTTTTCCAGTTAAAAGACAGGAGCACTGTATTGTAATTTGTTCTTGCAAGAAACAGAAATATCTTAACTGAGTGAATAATTACTTGCATTATTGTCATACTTAAAATGTGAGTGTTCAATTACTGCTTTCAGCTTATAATAATAAATTCTAGACTTTTAAACATCAAAACCAATAAAGCTACGTGGAGGGAATGTTTGTCATTGAAATAAAAATTATCCCAAATACAGACCTGAAGCATCATTTTTAAAAATAACAGAAAAACTGCTGAAGTCATTTTAAGAGCAAATAAATAAATATGGGAAGATCACACAACTTGTGGCAATTAAGAAATTAAAATTAAGAATTACATAAATTGGTACATTGAACTGTACCAAATGCAAATATATTTAGACACAAATACTTGTAAATAAATAGATCTACATTTATACTTTCACATTTTTTATAACCCCCAATCTTGCGGGTGTAAAAGAAAAAACATATTCAGGATGGCCTGCAACAACTTAAAAACATAGTCTTTTGAGTTAAAGTATTTTTTTGTATTCCTATTTCCAGTCATTTATAATGACAAGGTAATGATTCACAGAATCACTGATAAACAGCAACTGTGTCCTTTTTATTTGCTTCCTAACACTCCTGGAAAGCTTTATAGTAAACAATTTAGAAGATAATGAAAGGTAAAACTTCCATCTGAAAAGGTTTGATTCAACAAAATTATTGGGACAATCACTTAGGTTAAGTGTTTAGCCCAGAGGGCAATATAAAATTTCATCAAAATTCAAACCATGCATAAATGATCTCAACCTGCAGTGTCTATTTATACCACACAACATGTTAGTCACATTTTTCACTGCAGATTGAAAGTAATGATGAAGTAACAGATAAGGATGAAAGACTGGATATGTGCTATGCCACCCATGTATAATTCAGTTGTCGGCAAACATGAATTAGAAAGTATCCTGCAACAGCATGTGTTTTTCAACTCCCTGAGAAAACCTGTGAACCACTAATGAGGAAAAGGGGGCAGCAGTGAAACCAGAAATATTTCACATATGCAAATTAGCCAAATAAAGAAGAGAGAGTTAACAAATCAGCGGGTCTGAAGGAAGGGTTGAAAGACAATGAGAAATGCAAATATGGATCAAAAGAGTATTAGACTTTGATATAATTTTAGGTTTGCCATTTCTTTAAAAAAAATCACCGGCTTTTTTAAATCCAGAGAACGAAGCAGTGCCAGTGCAAAAGGCATCATTTTTGTAAAGCCAAAATCTTCACATCTTGGTGAATACCATATAAAGAAAACTTCAGTGCAGACTCTCCATTTAAAGTGTAGAATACTGTCCTCAACCTCTAGGAAGAAATAATCACAGTGGAAAAAAGTTTATGCTCCTTCTTTTTCCAGTTGAAATTTTTGCTTTAGTTGCTTTGGGGAGAAGCTTTGAGTGATGAATTAAGAAAGAAGATCAGTGATTTTTCATTTTAATCCTAAACAAAGACAAAACCTTTAGCTGATGACAGCCACTGAAACAAAATAATAACTCCAGTACATCATGTTATTTATCAACTGATTATGGATCTCTCCACTGCGTGGATCAGCTATTCTCATACGCCTGCTACAGTTTTTGCCTAAACTATTAGAATCAGCTTCTTACATGTGTATAACCATTGAAATGACAGCAGTGACATTGACCTTCAGTTGAAGTTCTCTTGTTGCTAAATGGTAAA
>NW_008825071.1:4482844-4506337 GCF_000699105.1 Pygoscelis adeliae
AAGCATCCAAGATTCTGGATGAACTAATAACATTGCCAGTTCATGCTTCAGAGAGATCGTAACGTAGCATTGAAACTGCATGGCAGAAAATTAAACACAAATGTAAGTTGAAAGCCACATATGGGGCTGTGTTTTCGTTCAACATCACACTAGCCTCAGCAGTCTCAGGTTATCATTACTCTAAGCAGAGCTAGATGTTAGTGATTTGTAGCTGCCTTTTTGCAGAGGATGGGATTAGAGGAAAGACTTCATAGGTATCATGAGGAGTTCTCACCAAGTAAAAAGGATAGGTTAAAGCTGCACATGGAAGTAGAGGCAAGGGGAGATGAGAGCTGATATCTTTGGATGTAGAGTAACATCACCACGCTACTGAAAAGTAGGGGGAGGCTAAGTGGTAGAGGACCTTACAAATGACTGGGAAAGATTATAGTATGACAGATGCCTCCAATGATAGCTAATTTAAATGCCATTAGGTGCATTATATTTCACGTGTAGACAGTCTACAGTGTGATGGAAAGCATTACAGTAGGTTAGCATGAAAGTTTACGCTTCAGTCAGAGTGAATTGTCATCACTCCACTGCAAATGGCACTTTAACAACTTACCTCAGCTGAGGATCTGCCCCTTTGTATTACTGCAGCACAGCAAAATACTCAGAGCAGATGCTAAAGCTGGTGGAACTTAATCAAGTTTCTGCTGACTCATTGCCCCAAAAGAGAAATTAGAACAAGTTAATAAATGCTTGAGCATTATACATAATTTTTAGTTTATTTTGCTGTTCTAAGCTTCTCTTTTTTTTCAAAAAGATTATATTAAATAAAATGTTTTCTCGATTAGCATTTTACGTCTTTATATTAAGTGCAATACTGCCATTCTTCCAATGCAGTCTAGGAAAATGGCAGAATGAAGCCTGGAGTATGTTATTTTGAGCTGATTTCCCTGTAACGTTAGTAAACAGTTTGATGCACAATGTCACTAGTAGCACTGTTCTCTCTTGTCTTCCCCCATTTAATGAAAATCTGTGAAATAAATGCTACAAGGCTGTACTGCTGGCATGACAAATTCCAAACCAATAAGTCTTGCAGTTGCCAAGATGTAAGCTCTGAAACTTGGCATTTGGCATTCAGAACTAGATAACCTTACTATAGTAACTACATTCACTGTATCTACAAGAGGGATGAATAAATCAACAATAATTGAACTACTAAAAGTGTCTAATTTCCAGCATAGTGCTTCAAGCAACAACTGAAATTAAAAAACTGTTAAAACACAGCTACATACCCATACAATCTTGTCATGAATGCACTGAAGCAAAGGTTAACAAAAAAGAATGAATATGCATTCTTTGCTAAAAGTAGCATTCCTTGATCTACAGTAGTGATGAACTGTATAAATGTCAGGTCCCATCTAAGTCCCACGGAGCTTCACGTTCCCAGTAGCAAGAATTTTTTATTGTTCCTGTAACATTACTCAAAGTAGGGAAAAGGCTACTTCTGGTGCATGTGGAATGCAGCCCCTGTTCTGAAGCCTGGCAGTGTTTCCAAAGTTAGCAATGATCATAAACCCTTGAAATATGGCTGGTATCTCCAGGGCCTGATCCAAAGCCCAGTGAAGGCAAATGGGAAGTTTCCACACGGCTGCAGTTTTGTGTGGGCCAGGCCTAAAATATGACTTCTTTTGTCACTTGATTCCATAATTGAGAATTTCTTATATTGCCCAAGTCATATTTCACTGAATTTCCCATCCACTCATCTTTTCTCCCACTGTTAATTTTTATTAAAATAGTACAGGACTGGAAATCTTTTGGAAATAACTAGCACAGTAGGTTAAATGGACTCAGTACTTTAGAGAAACAGGATAGTCTAATAAACAGAACTTTTAATGTAATACATTTCCACACTAATACACAGGAGAGAACCTACCATGGGGACACCAGCTTGCTGTACGTGGCTTTGAAAACTCTCTCCCAGAATTAATTCAGACTGATTATTAGCATAGCATGGATGCGTTCACCTGGGGAACTAACTAAAAATAATAGCCAATTTACCAATGAACTAGAGTAGGACTTTAATCTCCTGTGACTCTGGAGATTGGTGGCAGTACACTACAGAGTCACATCTCTGTGACTGCAGCACAGCTGGCGTTAAGCCTTTGGGTATATGCAATCACAAGGAATTGCTGGAAGCCACTGAGATGCTGGATGGAGCCATTCCTTGGGCCACTATTTGGAGGGTCCTGCTATGATCTCAACATCTGGGCTGCTCATTTATTAGGGACTGATTAAAAATATCAAGGAAGCATATTTCCATCTAAAGCCACTAAAAGATCATCTGTTTCCAGGACTAGCTATTGACCTTCATTTGGGACCTCCAATCTGGAAACTCAGTATTTACTCAGTTTTGGGCTTGAGAAAAAAATACAGGCATATGGTTGCTAAATCTTTCGTTTATCATGTTTTTCCTGAAAGCTGAGGAATAAGAGAGACGCTACCACAGTGGAGATGCTGGTTCTTACAGCTGTCTCCAGGAAAACTAGGGATTGTTTTCAAATGGTTCGTGTACTTGCATATATAACGCATGTACAGTCAGGGAAGTATTTCTCCACATGCACCGTGAGGGATAGTGAATGCTTTGTCACATGATGAACTGGAGTGAATATACATCTTTCACCCTCTGCCATTTTGTAGGTCAAACTCTAAATATGATGTAGGTATGTTAAAGCCAGAGAGGGAAAGGCAGATACTCAGAGACAAGATAAGCTTTTCTTTCCTCAAAATTCCTGCCATGTCTCAGGCTAAATTGAATACTTGTGGCATGAACATGCATCCAAGTGTCTTTTAGAAGCTGAGGATCATAATGCAATGTTTTGAAATAGAAATGATACCAATTTTGAAATACTGTAACTTACCAAACAACCAAAGATGCTAGAAGGCCCCTGTACCACGTTTAACTGAAATGCAAGGCAAATACAGACAGACAGTTACCCTGCATAAAATGATACACATGATGGTTAAGGGTGGCATTGTTTCCTCTATATAAAGCAAGCTTCAAAGGGAACAGTAATTTTTGGATTAATGAGCAAACAATGCAGAACAAATTACATCAGTAGTTAGTTAAAAGCTCTGTAAAATGGCTTGTCCTCTATTTCTGAGTAATGGGTCTGATCAAGGAATGGGATTTTTTTTTCCATCCCCAACTCTCTTCGCCTGCCATTGTTTAGACTGGAGGATTAACAGTCGAGGGCATCTCTGCACATTGTGAGAAAGACACAACATTCAGTACAGCTGCAAGAATGGCTGAACCAGGAGTATCATCACTGTGAACCCCATAAAACAAACTATCTGGCATGTTTTCAGTCATTATCTCTCAGCAGAGACCTGAAACAAAAACTGGGAGAGATCCAGGTACCAGCCTGAGAAGTTTACAGGGACAAAGTACACCAGAGAGCTACCTAGTCAGTTTAAACCAGCTCAAGACAGTGATTCACACCTTCCTAACATTCAAGCACGACTACTGCAAATTCCCCGTTTGCTGCTCTTCCTCTTAAATCAAAGGACAGATAGATTGCAGCTTATTCAGAATTTCATAACCAGACTCCCAAACCTAGCAGGTTGGGTTGGATTTTTGGATCCAAGGCCAGGCAAATGGCAGAACCCCTCTGTCCTTTCCTATTCACCTTTCGCATCTCCGCCCTGTTGCCATTTGATATTGCCAGGGAGGGAGATACTGCATTCCACCTAAAGCAAGGACAAAATACGTGAGATGAAATCCTGCTAGGTGATTGAGAAGGAGGACTTTGACATTCATCCACACTTTTATCATCACCTCTAATATAAGAAAAAAGAGTCACCAGTTACAAGGCCCATATTTGCCCAAACTTTCCTGCTTCTGCTCTTTTCAGCTTACCATCACAGCTTCTTGTTCCCACCCTTTGCAAAGTGTCTCAGTTTATACTGTAAACCTGTAACGGCAGAGACCCTCCTAACTTATCTGGCTGTTTTGTCACACATCACTGTATATTTAATAATAATTATGCCTCTGCAGAGGTATTTTATTCTGAAAGATTCAGAACTATCCCACCAGGATCTTTAGCTACTTATTCATTTTGCTACAGGCTACAACAGAAAGAGTTAGAGAATTTACTGAAATAACAAAGTCATTTTACATACATATGGTCTATGCTTCTGTGCCACAGCAGTGACAGATAAAAAGCATCAATCTATCATATTTTCCTCTCCACACTGTACTCAATAGGATCCAAAGTGTGGTACCCATTTTGCTACTAATGCACATGTATAACTCCCACTTATTTACTGTAGTGCCCTGAAGATGTGACAGTTAGCTATGTAATGCACTTATTATTTTTATTCATTCTATTCATTAGAGATGACCATGTATGGCGCACTTATAGCTTTGCTTTTCTCCACTAGTCATCAGTAATGTCATCTTTTCTAGCTCATGAAAACAAAATGTGTATTAAATGACAAACAACAACCACATCTCTCTCTACCCGATGCTTTACAGCCAGTTTGCCAAGTCTTCTACCTTCCTATGAGTCTGAATAAACTAAAGAGCAACTCAGCTATGTATGTCAAAAAGTGCTTTTGTGCTAAGCAGGAATCAAGGCTGAAAGGTGTGAAATGCTTGTGAGGGATAAATGCTGGCAGCACTCTCTCCGAGGCACTTTGACTGCCCTCGTGGCAAAGGCTCCAACAATTTCAGGAGCCCAGGCTGCTCATTGGCTGGAGAGTCAACGTTCCCAGTATTTAAAAAGAAAAACTAGCGATTTCTGTCAAAAAGCTGCATGATAGCGATATTCTGCCATCATACCCAGCTTTCCCATAATTATTGCCAAATTTGAACCATATTCTTTCACTTTTACTGAATAGGAACTCTCCAAGGGGGAGAAGGAGCGTGGGGAAAAAAGCATTTTGGCAGGGAATTATAAACCTGCTGTCCTGGAGAGGGCTAGGTCAAATTGTGAATTGCTCCAGCATAGGGGAGCATTTGCCTGCTCTTCCAGCTCCATCAGGTATAATCATACAGAAATCACACAAGTTCCTTGCCAGGATCTCTAGGAAAACTTGGTTTTCGTACTGAAGTTGCTCAAGGACTGAGCTCACTGCCCTTTTCTGCTCAAGAACGTTAAAGCCAGTAGAAAAAGAAAAAAGAAAAAACAAACAAACAAACAAACCTCTCCCTGGCACCTTCAGTGAGTGATCACTCACTGATTACTCTCAACTGAGTGATTTGTATCACTACTTTCTCCTCTCCATTGCTCAAGGCCAGCTCTCAGCTAGCGGAGTTCTGCAGGTCTGGAACCTGCAGGAGGAAGGGCAGTGGCCACCAACTCTTTTCATCATCTTGAACATATAAATAAAATTATTGTCAAGCATAATTGGACTGAAGTCCATAGGTACTCGCAACAGTAAATGTTCCCCTGTCACCATAACAACATCAAATTCCTGCAAAATCAAATGTGTGCACAGACATTGGAGGGCTTTGCAAAAGACTCCTGTAAAAGACAGTTCTGAATACAGACTCGTGTTTCCTTAGCAGGTATTTTCAATCCCTAAATTGTTTTTTCCTATTTTTCCAGCAGTTTAGATAAATTTTGACATAATTTAAGACATCCTAATATTGGGGCAAAACTGAAGGCAATTTAGGCAATACTAAATATTGCATAATCCATGGAAATGAGTGGGTTGTAGCTAGAATGGGTCCCTAATGTCCATAACTTGCTGAAGGTGAGCATGGCTAAAAATATTTAAGCAGGCTACTATAGGAGGAACCAAAGACAGAATTTATAGATTATAAATACAGACACCCAGCTTTCTCTCTGGCACTGCTAGGACATGAAGACAACCATGCTTTTGGTTGTCTAATCTGCTAGTCACCTCCTGGGATTTACAAGCTCCTTATTAACTCTGAATATCCAAGTCTATGTTCTTCTGCCACTTAAATTACATAACCTGAATTTGGACAGAGAGGGAGCAGACTCCAGATGCCTGCACCTTTTTGCTGATTTCAAATTTGCTTCCAAACAGTTTGGTCCCCTCTGTCTTCACCTCTACATCTGAATCATCAGGAGGAGATACACCTTATTTCTCATTCACTTTTCCCTTGAACCATTTTACCACAATGCACTGGTACAGGGATATAATTCTGCAACTCCACAAGGCAGCAAAGAAATACAGTCTCTTTAAATGAATGCAGTTCATTGGACTTTGTCCATTTATGAATTATACTAAATAATAAAAGAAGCAACAGACACCTTCAGAAAAATCACAGGGAATAAGAAAGATGCCATAACTATATTTAATGATTTGTCCATAAGCTGTTTCCAAAAAGTAAACTTTTTAGTGTGATAGAAAAATCCCCGACAAAGCTAAGACTAAAGCAAAAACTCTGAAGAAATACGTACTGGTCTGCTGTAAAAATTCAATCTGCAAAGATGTGAGGACATGCACCAACGTAAACACCTATCTGACATCTGAATACATTAAAAAAAAAATCCATGACCTGTGTCCTGCTATGACTTGCCTGCAAAACAAAACTCCCACAAAGAGTACAGAATCAGGACCAATCCTGGTGACACTGTGCTCACACAGCCAAAGCTTAAGCATTTTTAGGAATGACATGTGAAAGATTTGAAGGCATTCAAAGAAAACAGTGCGACTTCTGATTTCTCCTAAGAGGTAAAGCTTGACCTGCCTTTAAATCTCCATCTTGAAAAATATTAACTAGATTCCACTTCAAAATGGAATTAGAAACAATGAAACGGGGTTTAGGTGGACTAACAGAAGTTACTGAGAAACCGTTTCTTGAAGTAATTTTTAAATGATTAGCACTTTTTGAAGCAAGCAATAAAGAGCTAGTCTCCTTTTCACAAAGTTGAATGCCTACTCTTAATGGCAATATTTTATATATAGTGCATGAAGCAGATCCTACTAGGACAGCTATAAAAAATGGTAAAATTTGACCTTTGATTTTAGGTAAATGTTACATATTTGAATAAAAGGTTGCATTTATAGGCAGCTGCAGAATTCTTTCTTATTTTAATGAAATCTTTAGAAGAGCTCAAGGGAGTATCCAGGGAAACTTTTTAAACAGGCAACACTAATTTTGAACAAATTTTAAACACACAGACAAGCATTTTCCTCCAACATATGATTCATCACCCTCCTTACTCGGTGTAAATTCAATCTGTTCTGTTTGTATGACATAAACAACAAGCAGTTTCACAGGAATGAGGCAAACCATATGTGAAGGTGTTTTAGAAAGCACAACAGGGAATACAGCAAGCAAAGAAGCATCTGCATTTATTTCAATGTCAAATCACATGTGTATTATAAAGGGAAAGTTTATTGTTTTTATTAAAAAACAACTTTACTGAACTGTGCTGTTTACAGTTAACTCTTCCTGCCCCTCAGTGTCCTCATGATTTGGCAAAAAAAAAAACAAAAACAGCAGGTAAAATCATAAAAGCTACAGGTGCAGAGGCAGGGTTGCAAAGGGGTCTTCAACCCTTTCCCCCTGCCCAGGCTGGTGTACGCTGCCAAGAGCCTGTATCTTCACCCTCCCCTTGCTACTCCTCTTGGACAGGGGCTGCATCTGCTCCTGACAGCTGCAAGTGAGGACCAAACCCTGGTCCACCCCCCCTGCATTTCAGAGGTGCAAGAATATAAATCTAGGTAGGATGTATTTGTTACTGATGCCTGCAGGCAGCGGGACACCGGCTCGTCTCCTGTCTCAAGATACTGTCTGATCCTGCACCGATGCTGCACAGACCAGCCTGCAGCCAAGCTACCATGGGCATCATGTGGCACTGCTGTACAGGGCGCTGGGTATTCCCCCACAAAAGGTAGTGCCCTACAATAAATTATTTTTACAGAAGCTGGCCAGAGTCAGCTTAACACGTTTGGAGTTCAGGAGAAAATATTTCAAAGCAGCATTTAGCCTGAGTATGAGCTACAGGCACATTGTTAAAAAGCTAATTGCATGGAGACAAAGGATGATCGTTACATTTATATTGGTGTATAATATTAACCCTTAAGAGCTGTGTTTGACGATAAGTTGTTGGTGATTGAAACTGCTAGTTCATTATTTATATTTAAACTCAAGCTTGAAGATTTCTAGAGTCACAGAAAGTGTTTATGTAATTTTTTTTTGGTATTAAGACAGATAAAAGTTTCTGAAATCTGGGATCTTTTTCCTATGTCCTCTAAAACTATGCATAAAAAACAGTGTTAAAGTGCTGAATTGCTGAAATTATTTCTCAGATCTGTATTTATTATGCACTTTCAGGCAATCTGGCTATATAGTGACAACTTGCCATGAAGTACATTTTTTTCCTCAAATTTGGCTTGTTTCAGGGAACAGAACAGGGCTAGAAAGCTTCTGACAGCAGGTTTGGGGCTGCAAGGGTCAAAATTCCTCCACGTGTTTTCTCTCTCAAGGTTATAGATTTCACCTGTCTTATTCAGACAATAGCCACTAAAAATATTCATGTTCTGCTGCAGGTTACACAGGCTTTTAGTTCCAGAAACACAAATTTCTGAGAGAAGGGAGGTTCAGAGGCGGGAGGGAGGAAATGGTCCTGGGGTCGGCTCTCCAGGAAGGTCTGCAAAGTGCTTGGTGGCTGTTTAGCAGCTACGGGGCTGTGACTGCAGCTGACCACATCAACGGCGTGCACCTCCCTGTAAGATGTGACCACGTTCGTCTGTTGTCTTAGCTTCTTCTCTCTCATCTTATGTTTTGGACTCATCCCACTCGCCACCAATTCACTGGACCTAAGCAAAAGCCTGCTGCTTTCGGCAAGTCTGTATGTGGGCACAGTGGAAAAGTCACTCGTGTAGGCTGCAAGATCGAAGCTGAAGGCTGCAGGCTTCTGCAGCCAGAATGATCTTTTTATTACATATGTGTATAATGCCCACTGTAAGGAGGTTTGACTATGGCCTACGGACGTGAGACACTACTGTCAAATTAGTATGAATGGAAAAGGACAGGCAAGCTATAGCAATGGAAACAAAAAAATATCATAATTATCAGAAAAATTTGTGATCACAAAAGAATATTTTGCTTGTACTCGCCAATCTCCCCGTTGGCAAGCCCTAGAAGAAAAGAGAAGATGAGAGAGAGGAAAGAGGAGAGAAAAAAATACAGGGAGAGTCGGGGAGAGAGAGAGGGAAAAAAGAGAGAGACTGAGACAGAGTGGATACTTTTAACTTGTCACAGTACAACACTAGCTTTTAATTAATACAGGGTATGTACAACTTTGAAGACTGTTGTTTGTGCAGTATTTTATGATAAATACATTTTATGGGATTTTGTTTTTAAAGAGGATTTTGTAAAATAACCTAGCCCAATAAATGATTTACCAGCTGCAATAAAAGATCAAGGAAATTGCTCAGATTGCATCTTGGAGCATCTAAAACTCTGAAGTTTACGGAGATCTAAGCTGCCCCCAGATCTACAGTCCTATTAAAAATTTTTGTAGTAGCTAATTATCTTGCATTGCATTTTTTAAAAGGTAGCAATCCTAGCAGAGAGGAAGGTCTGGAAACAGACAAAGAGCAATTGGTGCCCTTTGATGGAGAAAGTAGGAGAGAAGGAAAGGAGAAGAGACAGACAGAAGTGAGTAACAACAGAAACATCATGCTGGTATGGTAACAAATGGAACTAACAACTCATAAGGTATCAGATACTCCTTCAATCACACAGGGAAACTGAATTAACTCTAAGTTTAAAAAAATATATATTATTAAGGACACGTTCTTTACATGGCATGCTAAGTATAACATCTATATTACTTGACCAAGAGTGGAGTAATTTGTTTTCCTATTTTTTTCTTTCTGATAAAGATGATGTTTTACCACAAGCGAAGCAGAAAGCAAAGAAACATTCTCTAAATTCTGTTTTGTTCTAACCTCATGGGATTTTCATGCAATAAATAAGTAAATAAAGCAAGTGCTGGTTCTTATTTCAAACAGGATAACAGAGACAGTAAATAGAATGGCATATTGAAATAATAAAATACTAGCCTCAGTTGTCTTCACAGAAGGACAAGCAGCACAGTCACCATGAAGCATGCCTTGTAGCCTTTGTTTCGTACCAGGAATATATGGTTCATGCCCTGTGACTTACTGTGCTCAGACATACCCCTGCCCCCCCAGGGAACCCTAGCAAAGCCAGTGTCCCTGTAGGCATAGGGCTCCAAAGTCAACTGGGCTTCCTAAGAAAGGACGAAGAAAGGAAAAGTAAAAGCAAAAGGAAGAAAGAACCATCATTTTTTCTTGGTCCCCAAACCAGACAGCGAGGTGCATGCCAACTTAGACAAATGCCTGTTCCCTCAGCTCCTCTGGGTGCCTTGTGCAATTGCAGAGGCCATGGGCTTCAAAGCCTGGGGCCAGGTTGCTTCAGGGGCAGTGACCAGAAACCAGTATGTGCTCCACGAGTGCTTCAGTGCTAAGGAAGGATGGACTTGGGCCCCTTTCCCAACACTTTCAAGCTGAACAACTTTGAAAAGAGTAAAGGATCAATGCTGCTGACTTTAAATGTTAATTTTATCACTGCAACTCTGCAAGACACTGAAGAGGGACAGTGAAGTTCACCACCACAGAAAACAAGCACCTTGAGATAGAAAGAATTGAAGATAATTTGGTTAATTTAATCTGAAAATTGAGGTAGGTAAAATAAAACAGTGGGATCCGGCGAGGATATTTGGATGAGAACTGCTACTCTAAAATCTATTCTTAAATTATGGACAGGATGGGGGAGTCCTTAATTGCCCAAAATAACCATGATTAATTCAGTAGAATTATGGCAGTCTAACTATATGATTGTGTTTTATTTTTCCACTTGATTGCTGCCTCCTGCAATACTCAGGGCTGACCACCTCGAGGGTTGAGTTCAGATTTCTATAGTGAAAATGTACTTTGTGTCTGTAGGGTCTTCACCTAACTTTCTGCCAAACTTCAAGGGCGCCAAGTGAATGTGGCAAGTGAAAGCAGGGAATGACAGGACTAGTGATGCTGAAGGCTGCTTGGCTTGCCTGATTAGATAATCCTGCCTACAAATGTTTCGATAGGGAAGTCATTTAAAACTAAATTTTCACAGACATGCACCCTATTTTGATGCTCATTTTCTGGATGCTTTATTTGAAACTCCAGGGGCTGATTTGCAGAAGACCATAGGTGCCAGAGATGTACATTACAGGTGGGTTTTGAACACTCAAAACACAATACAGAGCTATGTGAAAGACTGTCAGATCATTTCATTTAGTGAAGGATTGGGTCTTCATTGTTTTCTACTAGTTACAAATAACTGTCCAACTTTTGCAATTACCTTGAAGATGAAATCCCAGGAAAAATAATTATAAGTAAATGAAAATATTTCATTTTGATGCAGTCTTTTTAATTTCACTTTAATCTATCTTTTCATTTTAAGTCATTTCCCATATGTGTATTTTATGAGAGAGAAAAGTAATAATATTTAAAGTAACATCCAACAAAGGTAGTGTATTGCTCTTAAAATGCTGAAAAGATTTTACTAGAAATCCTCTTTCATTTCTTCCCCTGACACAGTTTCTCAAAGCAACGCAGCAATGTCAAAATTGCATTCTGAGACAAAAAATGCTTCCAATTTTTTTCTAATCAACTTCAATCATAAATAACACTAAGGAGTCAAAGAAAATTCAAGTCTTTGGTTACTTATAAATGCTAGAAATATCCTACCTCATATCCCTATCTGTGAAGGTGAAATGACACCCCTTCCTTACTTCACAATGATTTTGTGGAAAAAGTAACTCTTATTTGTAAAATTCTATTGGGAAGGGAAGTATGAGGAAATTAGTAATTCTGAATTCCAGGCAGGGTCTGCATGTTGTAAATAAGACCAGGGGCCACAATGACCAAAAAGCAGAAAATAAAATACTTAATATTTACACAAATAAATAGTACATACAGAGAAAAATTAGCTCTGTGGAAAAATAGCATATGATGTCATAATCACAACTTGCATGCACAAAGGGGACAAACTGACATTGCTTAGGTAATTGTCAACCTATGTGTTGGATTTTGCAGCCTAATAACATTCATCTGAATGTAGATACCTCTGTAATACAAGAATAACAAGGCATACTTTTGGGTTGTGAAACTATTTGAAACTGAGATTATTTACCACACAGAAAAAGTATATTTCTCTAAGTCCTCCAAGTAAAAATTGCTCTCTTCAGATGCTTTTCCTTCTTCTGGTCTTGCATTGTTCCCAGGACCTGATTTTTCTTGATAACATTGGTCAGGTGGGTTATTCCAGTTGATCTTTAAATGAAAAGAAAAAACAAGTTGGAATAGTAAGGTAATTAGCTGGGCACAGCTAGCAAAGTAAGAGCTGCCAGTTTCACCCTGTTTTGAACTTCTAGCTCTGTTTTACTCCTCACTTGAACTTCTAGCTCTTTTTTATTCCTCACTCTAAAACACACCTGGAAAACAGCAGTGGCAAAGCTGGCTCAAAACACTTAAGAATAGAATAGACTATTTCAGTTGGAAGGGACCTATAATGATCATCTAGTCCAACTGCCTGACCAATTCAGGGCTGACCAAGTTAAAGCGTGTTATTAATGGCATTGTCCAAATGCCTCTTAAACACTGACAGGCTTGGGGCATCGACCACCTCTCTAGGAAGCCTGTTCCAGTGTTTGACCACCCTCTCAGTAAAGAAATGCTTCCTAATGTCCAGTCTAAACCTCCTCGGTGCAGCTTTGAACCATTCCCATGCATCATGTCACTGGATCCCAGGGAGAAGAGCTCAGCACCTCCCTCTCCACTTCCCCTCCTCAGGAAGCTGTAGGGAGCCACGAGGACGCCTCTTGGCCTTCTTTTCTCCAGACTAAACAAACCCGAAGTCCTCAGCTGCTCCTCATAGGACATTCCTTCCAGCCTTGTCACCAGCTTTGTTGCCCTCCTCTGCACGTATTCAAGGACCTTAATATCCTTCTTAAATTGTGCAGCCCAGAACTGCACACAGAGTATTGTTCAGTGAATTGATTTATGTTCCTATAAGGCTGTGGTTTGACAAGTCCTCTCAAGGAGGCATAAGCTCGTGCTGACACCAGAAGAAGTCATGCAGCCTTCCTCTACCTGCTCGCTTTTTCCTGTGTTGCACACCACACTCTGTCAGCACAAAAACTTGGACATCCACATAGTAAAACATACGGAGGGAACTGATCTGGGAAGGGAATTAATGCTGTTTGGCCTCTTTCTTTTCTTTTCCTTTTATTAACTGGGTTACCTCTCAGCTGGACCCATTCTGATCCAGGCCACCCTGCACTGGTGCCAGCAGAAGGGAGGAGAGGGACAGTACTGCATGTTTCAGTGCCGGTGCCAGTTTATGCTGATTTAAACTACTCCTTGAGCTACAAAGTACAGAATCCCAACCTGTGCTCCTACCTGGAATAACATATTTACGTGCATGGGGCCTAATTCGGTACTGGCATCGCCTCTCTCTGGAGTGACCAGCAGGTTCCTTGCATGTTTGGCGTTATCGCCCCTGGACAGAGCGCCAAACGTCACTTCCACCAAGAGACACAATGAGGTCATAACTTACCAAACAGACATCCGCAGGTGACTTCATGAAGCTATCTATTAATACCTTCCTAGGCACAAGACCAAACTCTGTAAAGGGTTTGTTAATATTTAGTGAACAAGCCCAGAGAGAACAAAGGGGTGGAAGTTAAAACCAGTTATGTTCGAACTAGAAACAGGACTCCCTTTTTGTTCTTTGTTTTAGACAGGGAGATGGAAAGTATACTGTTTAGAGGTAACCACAAAGGGAAATTTTGGTTCTCCATCCCTTGACGCCGATTTTATGGAGTAAGTGGTTGAAATTTTCTAGCCTATACTAGAAGCTAACATAAATGATTTAAGGTCCTTTTTGACTTTCGTATTTATGAAATCTGTTATGAACAAAACATCAAAGTTTACTCTCTAGGTCTCAAAAAATCTCAGAGTTTCCGGGGAACACAGTGTTGGCATTAGATGTAGTCACATCACTGTATACTTTGCTAATTATGAAAACTACAAAGATTTTTTTTTAAACTCGCTAAACCATTTTGTTCTAAAAGGCAAATTTGAATTCTGAAGCTTGGATTACATAGACCTCATCCACATTTTGAATTTTAATTTAAGGCTCATGGACATAACAGACAGAGGTTCATATCCATACCTACATAATGCTAAATATGGTTATCAGTAAACATGACACAATCATCATATTTTCAGCGGTCATTGGAAAAGCTGCCACAAGCAATGGAATATATTGTCAAAGAGTGATTCTATGTAAACATGAACAGTTAAGGCAGAGTAGAAGTGGGTAGCATGCTCAAAGCTGTTTTCATACACTAAGACCAGGCAGCTACAGACAGCATTGCGTTTCACCTAGTCACGACTGCCCAACTTAATTCCCTAGAAAAAGTCAAGGTTTCAGAGTAGGTAGTGTGTGCAAAGTACCTTGTTTGCACTAACATTGTGTCCATGAAACTACCCTTGTGCAAAGTAGATATAAAAGCATTATTTAAGACATAAATCCCAAAGGTGTTAAAGAGTATTATGAGTGAATTTCTCTGAGACTGTGTTTGATCTTATCTGAAGTACGAAAGCAGAAGCTCAGTCATCTGCATGAGGATGGGATTATGGCCACAGAATATATTTTACTTCTCTCAGAAGTCACTGACTAGGAGCATTGTGTCCTTCATAGCCACCACAGAATATCTTGAATATATGCAACGGTGTGCACACTCATTGCAACAAAAACTAAGTTGTCACTAATGCCCATCATTCAGAAGATACTCAGTGGGAGACTATTTGCAACTACTTAGCATAGATGAATTTGGGGGCGGGGAGGGACAAAGCAATAACACCTTTGGTTTTGCTGATATATCCTATATTCCCCAAAAAGGTGAGGTCAGACCCAAAGGTCTTTCTGTTTGCTTTTGTTACAAAAAAATAAATTAAAAAAGTCTATTTATGAAAAGAAAAGGGACAGCTGAGGAGAAAAAGCCACGACATGAACTTCTGTCTTCTGCCCCAAGTCTGTTCTTTACATTAGTTTGTAATTGTTCCCAATAGATGATTGTTGGGTAAAATGACCTTAGAAGATGGTTTCAGTTCCAGAGATACAAGTAGGCCCAAATGACATAATTCAGATCAAGTGTCTAAATCTCGAACATGCTAAAACAAGGATCTCTCTGAACATTAGGGTTCACTCATCCCATTAGAAAAGGGGGGCTCTTACAACCTTTGAAAGGAAATTTCACATGCTCACATTTCTTTTGTGCAGAAGTATTCTCATAAGAGGCTCAGTTCAGAAATTTATTTAAACATGTCAATAACTGTAAGCTTGTGAGTCATTTCACTGAGTCCAAAGGGACTAGACAGTGCTGAATTACCCATAGGCTTACGCACCTTACTGAAACCAGGTCACTTTAATGTGGTTTTGAGAGCCACCCACAACTGAGGTTCCTAAAAGAGCGCGGCATTTTGTTCAAAGGCAATGTGCTATTATGGGATTGTAGGAAATGGATTTCACTCTGCCACTCCCGTGGGTTGGGTTGCTTTGCCCATTACACCCACTCCATCAGTCCTTAAGTCCTACACACACACCCCCGCATGCACACATCAGTCTGCAGTTATGTTTATAGATAACTCTGGTTTCTCCAAGTTATCCTTACCTCCCTAAAGAAATAAATCACTTGAAAACTTAGTCATTTAAAATGGAGGGAATTTCCAGTTGGCCAGTATGGTTTTGCTCATAGATATTTTTATGTAGATCATCACACTACTAAAGTCAAAGTTGCGATAATAATACCCAGCTATTGAGTATTTGTGCCACAGTACATGTATAGGTATAAACACACAGTACACAAGTTTGTTAGTACTCTGAGTACTGTGATGACTTTTTTCCAAGGGCAATTAAAAGCGTTAAAAATGTTTCAGAGTACATCTAGAACAGGGTGAGACAAATTGCCAGAACAATTAATTTGAATATTCATGTTTGCAGTTATAGTTCACTGCAGCCATGCTGATCTAAGAAGGGAAGTGGAGCAACACTTATAGAGAAAAATTGCATCCTTCATTGGAAAATACCTTATTTAGAACAGATAATGCAGGTAGAAGCAATTCTCGGGAATACAGAGTCTTCTTTGTGTCTTGGTTCTCAGGATTCACATTAAATTGGAAAGTTCCAGTAGTATCTCACCCAGAAAGTGTTGTCATGATGCAGATGTGATTTCATGGTAACTTGTACTGATGACACAGTATTTGTTCACAAATTAATTATGTCCATGACCAAGATACTACAAATAAGGATACTAAAATTATCCGATGGTAGGGATCTTCTGCACAAGGACATGAGAGCTTGAAGGTTATAGATGCATAGGAAACCTATCTTCTGTTTAAACATTACTGAAATAATATCATCCTGCAGCGCAGCCTTGATCAAGCTGCTGTGTCTGATCACTGGATGGTCTTTCCTACTACTCCTTTGAAATTCCTTTGCTGAAGAGATTAGCTCCCTATAGATCTATGCAGGAGACAGCAATACTCCTGGCCCTGTGAAGCCTTATGGTAGCTATAACAAAATTCACAGTGAAAGATTAAAGAAACACAACAACAACAAGCCAGCCCACAAATCATTCCTAAATGGCACAGGTAGAAGCTCCAACGGCTTCACCATGCACTTTAAGGGAGATGTTGACGTTCAGACCAAGGCCAGTACCTTGTGATGTCCTCCTTGGTCTTCCTTCGGCTGAAATGAGCTGCAGCGCTCATCTGCACTGCCACAGCTATCTTGGTAAAAATCATCCTCTGTAAGGGGGAGGGGAAAAAAAAAAAAAGGCATTTTTATATCAGTGCATAAGACAAAGCTCTGGAAAGGAAGGAGCTGGGTTTTGTTCCCTCTTCCACCAAGATCCTGTGTAACTCCAGGCAGGTCATTTTTTCCCCTCCATCCTAGTTATAAATAGGTGGTTAGTTCTCTCCTACCTTCCAGAAGTGTTAGGATGATAAATGCAGAGAATACTTCAGATAACATGGTGCTGGAAATAACAATTGTCTAGGCATGAAGCAGGGGAAAAAAGTAGAAATAAAGAAATAACAGACACAAGAAGAATGACAATGAAGGGTATTTTAAACACCCCAGAATGTGTTCTTCGGAAAAGAGAAGGAAGTTCATTTTCTTGTATGGGCATGGTTGTGGATCGAGAATGAGGCACGGGGAACCAAAGTACTCATGTTTTCTAAGCAATGTTTACTCAGGTAATGTGTCCCTCAAACTCCTAAAAAGCAGTGACCTGTGGAGTGAAGAAAAATGTACTCCCACATCATAGGAAGCAGTGGTGCGATGGAAATAAAGGTATGTATTACACTTCTCAATGTACAGCACATGGAGGACAAGTCAAAAATATACTTAACAATTATTTCACTTTTTCTTTTTATTTACTTCCACTTCTCCTCAGTAAAAGACAGTCAAGTGTACTTAAAATCACAGCACAGGCAGCATCTGCTCTTAGGTGTTATAGTTGTAGATATATAATATACAAATATATAATGTCACAGCTTTGAGCCTGTGTGTGTGTATATACCTATGGATATCTTTCTATTTCTTACTTTCTATATATATATACACACATGTATAGGTGTATATGTGCTGAGCATTCATAGTGGGTGAGGTATTTACAGGTATTTACGTCCTCTGGGGTGAAAGAAGAGGTCTACTGAAATCAGTGAAATTGCATAAAATACAGCTGCTGGGTATGTCACGTGTGTGCACACATGCAGTATAAACAGTTCGAGTTGTCTTCACATATTCCATATGTGATACATGTATGTACCCATAAACACGTATTAAAATAGAAACATACCTTTGTAAAGATGGTTACTGTGGTTTTCTTTGTTGTTCAATTTTTTTTTTTTAATTTTGGCTCACTGAAATGGGTTTCCAAATAGCTTTGCTGAAATAATGAAGGCTTTGACAATGTTTTTGGAGACAAATGAATAAAGCAGTAATTACCTTGGCCAAAAAACCAGCACAATAAAAAGAATAAAGAAAACAATAATAGTCTACATTTAAGAAATGGGAGGGAGAAGGAACTCAAGTTTGTTATTTAATCATGACATGCTCTTTTTATATTTTATTTGTAAGGCTCTGAATGCTCTTTTCTTTCTATACCAGTGAGCTCATTACTTTAATTCCTCATAGATTTCTCTGAACAATTTTTGCTAAGTAAAAACACAATGTAATTCTTCAATGGCTGTAACAGTAAGAAGCTGCTCAAATTAAAGATCAATAAAAAGTACAGAAAAAATCTGTATGAAAATAAATAAATAAAGGAGAAGATGGCAAATGCTTGCAATTAGACAGGATGAAAAATCTAAAAAGAAATTAAATTTAGTTGTAATACATTTCCCATTCTTTTCTTCACGAAAATTACTACTGAAGTGGTTTTTTTTCTGTAATTTAAATGTTAAGCTGCCAGATGTGTGTCTCATGCTTGAAGAGTTGAAGCTTTGCATTATTTAGCATATTAAGATTCACAGAATTTAAAAAAGGGCTCCTTTATTGCCTGGAGGTTCTAATTAAGTAAACCTTAGCCTGGTACATTTAAAACTTGCAATACAAGAGATTTTGCTTCCTTTTTTTTTCTCTGCAGCCAAGTCTCATCAATATAATAAATATGGAAAATACTTAAGATGATATAATTTTTCTTTGGCTTGAGGAATTAAACCTATCTATTATTTTAAGAAGTTTTTAATAGAGGCCAGCAATCAGAAAGACATTTAAAGACTCCAGTCTACTTTTTAATCATAGGATTTGCTCTTAGTTAGTGGGGGAAAACGTGTCTTATAAAACTGAGCTATGTAGAAATTGTTTCTTCCACATGCACAAAACAAAGCAGTTCTGAGAAAGAAACAAGAATCACACAGTTCTTTATTATTAAATTGCATTTTACTTTTTTATAACTTGTTATAATTGACCACAGAAAACTAATAAAGTATTAATTAGCTGTGCTATCAGCAATTTGTTCATTGAAGGAGTTCGGATGGCTGCATCAAAAACTGTAGTAACATAGAAATTCCTTTGACATACACTACCTATAAATCATACCTTAAATACAGTTATTTCTACCATTTTAGAAAATGTCAAAGATGTCAACTTTGTCCAGATATCGCACTTAGCAGTGACTATTTTAGTAAATTGACTCAAAATACATTTTGTTCCCTGGCAGGGGAACATAATACCATTCATGATAAAAATGAGCTATTTGAGGAGGAGAAAATAGCACCAAGTAAGAATGATCAAAGACAGGTATCATAGCGATGATAAAGGTACAATGGCAAGTGTAAACTCTCTGTTAATAGGTTTATTTGGAAGTCAACAAACATATACATAAGAGCAGGAAAATGTGATTACACCAGGGCCTGGAAAAGACAATAAAATTCTTAATCCAATGTTATAAATCTGTGATCAGGTATAAGAAGTCCAGCAGAGTAGTTTTAATGCTGTACATATGTATAAGACAAATAGGAAAAAGTGCTGAGACCAGTCTTACTTCTTGGTGATATTAAGGCCCAACAAAACAGTTTAGATGCTACACAGCTCACACCTGATATGGGATACAAAGAAAGTGTCACCTGTACCAAGTCCCTAAGTTCAGCTGGGACCTACATTCTTAAAACAGGATGGAAAGAGGTTGGAAACTAAAATGTTAGTGCTACTCCGTTACCTTTCTTAGCGTGAGCCTTCTTGGGGCAATAGCTGAGAGTAGTAGCATGACCTTTAATAATGGAGGGTGTCTTACTGCTTCTTAACCCTTGTAGAGTATAATGTAACCTTTTTTTATCCTCTACATTCAGTCTGGAAGTTATCCTCTTTGGTTATGTTTTCTGTAACAAGTGCTGTGGTGCAGCAGGAGTGGATCTGTAGAATGAAACCAGAGATTCGGAGGACACCACTGAACACTGGGGACCCCACTGTGTGTTAAAGAGTTTATGTCAGACTAGCTCTATTCTGGTCCTGGGAATTGATGGCCTATTAATACCTGATACACACCCCTAAAGCGCATCCTGTTGCTTAGCTTCACCCTAAAGGAGTCCAGAGCTTGTCCTCTGAGATCACTCTGCAATGCAAACCAGAGAGCAGCAACTGGGGCAGGGCATTCCCTTCAAAAGTGCCCTAAAAACCTAAACGTTAAAGTAGACGCACCCTTTGTGAACTGGGATTAGAGAAGGGTGGGAAACAGATTCTCTGTGATGTGAAACTTTCAGAAGCTGCATATAGAGCTGATACTGTGAAATTTTGATATATTTGGGGGCGGGGGGAGAGACATTTCTAAAGTTTTTTTTAAGTTATGGATAAAAAGAAACAGCACAGCTAGGAAATTACATTGGTTTGGTGGGAAATACTTCTGACTCTTATGGAGGCAATGTAGAGAAGGATGAAGTGCACTCCCTTCTGATGGCTGCAACCTCTCTTTCAGTCAGGAGGAAAGAATTTTAGAGTGGTGCCATCCAGAAGTGGGGCAGCAGGCAACAAAGAAATCACCAGCTTGGTTAGATTACAGCAGGGAAACAGAAAATAATATGAAAATCCTATCTGGACTCCCTCCCTAGTAATACCCCAGCCTGTGGGAAATCAAACAGCGTGGTAAGAGTTGGAAAAGAGAAGAGTTTGGATTACGTGGATTGCACAACTCTAAGCGGGAGCTGAATTTGATCCTATTGGCAAGAATCAACCCAATCCTTTATACAGTCCTGCTCAGAGGAGGAAAAGGCCAGCAGAGAAAGAGAAAGTTCAGCTGTCTGAGGCTCTGCCTCTGAGGCTCTACCTGTAGAAAAAATGAAGAGCAAGCAATCTTAATTTTAAAACATCACTTTGTTCCCTTTAAAGTGGCACCCGTGAGGAACTACCAATGAGAAAATGTTTGAGTTTTTTCATTTAGCTAATTATTTTTGCACCTGCATACGACTGTTATGCAGAAGCAAACCGCATGTCAGAAGGAGAAGAACGTCATTGCATTATAATGAGCTATACTGCAAGGAAGGCTCACTGGTTTTCATGAAATTGTTTCAGAAGTGGCTGTGAGCATAAATGTAATCCTCTCAACAAAACCATTTCTCACCTACACAAGCATATTTCAATAAATTAAAAACTTTCTCTCCAAAGGTAATGATAAAATTAGAATGAAATTGTCTCTGTGTTTGGTATTTTGATATGCAGGGGACATTTTAATATGTTCTGAATACATTTCTGAGTGTTATCTGCTAATGTACTAACTTCTCAGTTAGCCTGATGCCATCTTTGCTTAGGTGATACTCTGAAGCTTTGTTCAGACAGAAATGTTTTTTGATGTCACAAAAGGACACAATTCACTTCCCAACACTTTTCCACAGAATTGGAGAGAGTTCTGAATTGAAGATCTTAATGATCAATATTTAATATTCAATTTTCAATATTCAGTATATTTTAAAAGACAGACATTGAGTGAAAGAATCCTTCTGAGCTGGTAGATTTGAAAATCAGGGGCTAAAAATTTGTCCTCGGTGTGCCATAGAAATGTAATAGAGCAGACGATTGAAGGAACAACAGAAGTGGTGTCAAACCCCAAAAATAGGCAGAATGCAAGCTGCTTGTAACAGTCTGACTAACAATATTTATGAGAAATATTTTACATATTTCCAGGGGTTTTACTGTGCTACGTGAATAACTGGGGGCTTTGAAAAGAGACATCAGGCTTCATATGAGAGGAAGGCTGGGGAGCAGCTGCCTGCTGGGATGAGCATTGGTGGGGAGGAAAATGCAGGCACTGTTGAAGCTCCAAATTAAACATCAGTTACAGTATAAATCCTAGTTTATACGTGGTTCTGCAGAAATTATCTGGGGATTTCAAAATGAAGCTTTTTTCCCTCCCTAGTTTTGAGTGCAGATATTGAGTTTAGTGGTTACATTACTGACAGTGTTCCATCACAGAAAATCTGTGCTTTAGTGACATGTCTTTTTAAACCAAAGTTTTGCATTAAATTAACATGTAATAGATTTAGCAAGTACCAGCAATTGAACTCATAATGAAAAACTTCTGTTGTCTTGTGAATAAAGAAAAGCAAAAATGGTTTTTACCTAATTCGAATCCATGGATGCTTTTAGAGATCTGCTTGTAGTTCAGGTAGACTCCCTATTATACAAGATCGGTTTTTAAAATCCTCAATAGATTATAGTATCCTCAGTAGATTATAGTATTACCTCTTAGAGTATACTGAGTCAGATCCTCTGATGATGCAAAACAATGCCCTTTGAATCTAACCTTGTTTTGATAAAAGTTGTAGTAATTCAGTACCTTTCAAAATCAGACCACTTCTGTAACTGCATTGTCTCAGGGTATTTGTAAAAGACCCTCTTGAATTGAAAATGTGGGCTCTAAAATGCTTTTTTTGGCATTGGATATCTGCCAAACTCCATGTAACCAATTTGAATAAAAATCCAACATGCTAGTTTTAGACCTAGATAAGCATTAGTGATGGGGGTAGGGGGAAAAGGCGAAAAGAAATAGCTGTCTACCTGCACAACTAATAATTGGGTTTGAGATATACATTCTAAAGGTGGAAACATCCAAATGTTGGCAAGGAAAAGAAATCAGCAAAAAATTTAAAAAGCAGCCAAAAGCAAATGTCAAATACCATTAAAAGTTAGTTAAAAAAACTTTTGTTCATGCAGGTTACTCATGTTTTAAATACTGTGAATATTCTAAGCTGCTTTGCACAACTAATGTTGGGCAAATTAATTAAATGAACTTCAAAGTAGATTCCACTAACATAAAAGTTGGAAAAAAAATTCCAAGCTAGGGCTGTGATTACGTTCTCGGAAGGACCAACATCTAGAAAAGACATGTTAATGAAATGTTGGTCTTATTAGGAGGTGTACTGAAAACCCTTTTGAAAGATTGGAAAATTTTTTTTTTTTTCTGTAACATGCTTAAACTTTTGTCACCAACACCATTTAACAAAAATTGACACCAGCTCTGTGTTCTGCTTCTTACGCATCTATGATGGTCAACATCAAAACGCAATGTCTATGAATCCTGACTAAGCAATGCTATGCTAGCTCCTACCTCTATTTGTGCCTGCTTAACATGAGATATTCAACAAATGTACCTATAACAGCAGATGCATAGTCCTAGCCTTCTTGGGCAGTCAACAGAGAAGGACAGCTCCAAAGAAATGGGTTTTGAACTATATTTCATGGGTTGCTGTAAAAGGAAAGCTGGTATGTCAGTTGGCTTCAAATCAGAATCCAAAATTCTACTGCATAATTTAAGGGAGCCCACAGACTTGAAGACGATTACAAACTACACTTTACACAGATAAGAGGTAACTATCAGACCTCAGGTAGCTCTCTCTTACCTAATATTTCCCAGTTCAATGTCTAAACATGACCTATTATAGCCT
>NW_008825071.1:4506521-4512946 GCF_000699105.1 Pygoscelis adeliae
TTTTCACTTGCACTTTCAGCTCTCTCTACACACCGGCCGAGGGAGTGAGAAGCGCCCTTTCCCTAAAATGAAAGCCGACCCTCGCCTTGTTTCTGGTGGGTGGGAGAGTCGTGAGCAATGGGTACAACTGTAGATCTCAGGTCGGCTCCTGATGCCCTCTCTGCTACCTCAGCTGCTCAATCTGCCTATTTATCCTAAACGTCTGTACCATGACCAGGAGGGCTGGCTGGTGCCCGGGGCACATGCACGGGTGCAAGCATAAAGGGGAGCACTGGCAGCAGCGGTTTCTGTGCCTGCACAGCCGTTTTCCTATCATGGGACAGAGAGCACAATTCACTGCCCAGGCTATTAAGTGGGGGTGGCTGTCTAGAACCTTGGTAACATCAGATCCCTGTCCTGTGGTAAATCTGCCTCTGGCCATCATGGTGGTATCTGAGTTTAGAATAGGACCCAGGGGTTGTGTTACTCAGTTCTCAGACATGTATGTTTTACTTAGGATTTAAAAAAAAAGCAGTGCAACTTGCAAAGCTTTGCCTTCGAAAGAAACCCCACATCCCAGAAGCAAATGCTACCTGATGTTAATACAGACAGGCACTCTTACATAATTTAGCTCAGCACAATTAACAAAGGATATTGCTATTACCATGCTGCAGGAAGAAAAAAATATTTCCCAAGCACTTAACAGCAACATGTTGTGATCCATGAATATAAATGACCAAATAAAATGAAAGGATGTAAAAATGTCACGGAAACACCACGTAATCTAATGTTGTCAGTGCACTCCACACACACCTTGTAATTACTAACACATTTGGCCTACTAATACTTTTTAGACAGAGGAGCCCACCACTTCTGTACCTTTTCGCCTAAGCTGCTTTTGATCCCTCACAATTGATTTAAACTCTTCCATCGCTTCCTTTGCCTAGTGAAATAATGATGAGATGATATCACAGAGTGAGGGGGAAGGGAGATGAGGGTGTTTACACACATGCCAAGCAGATCTATTTGCAAACTCTCAGTAAGTTAAATAATGCAATTAAAGTCCTAACCTGCTGGAAACATTTTAAGGCCTTCTCTTTTCCTCCCAGCTTCTTCTGACACACACGCTTCTCCTCCTTTCGCAGCATTAAACTGCTTTTCCACTTCCTTTACAACAGTGGGAATACTTCCCTTATGGGTGTCAGGATCTTTCGGGGAGGTCAGAGGTTGCCCTGCAGAGGAAATGACAAGCTGTGAAATGTAAAAGAACAATTCCTTCCACATGTTTCCTTGCTCCAGGAGCAGTAAGGGGTTGTTGGCTAGCATCACGACGGAATGGGCCAGGCCTTTGCCTAGCAGTCCTGTCAAAACTAATTTACAATTAAAGACCTGCGCAACTGTTTAAAGCTTTACAACTCTAGCGAGTTTCAAGGACTGCCGAAGCCAAGTGGTACAAACCAACCTTATTTTTAACAGCCAGGCAGGCAGACAGAAGGAAGACAGACTGAAAAATGCTCTGAATTGTACAGTAACCAGATAAATTGTATACCTGAAAATGATCCTTCTATACAATATTCATTTCCATTATAAACTCATTGTTTGGGAAATGAAAAAATTTCAGCTGCTCTAATTTTTCTTCTGGTTGATGCGTGTGGCACATGAGCCACATGTGCTGCTGTTAGACAGCAAACCTTGTAGGGGGAGGGAAAAATAAAGTTTAGGAAAAAAATTAGCTATTTGTTCATTGTAAGAAAAAACATGTCCTTAAAACCATACTCAGACAGCTGAGTTGCTTTTTTCTTTACACTCCCAAAGTATAGTAGAGAAGGGGGGAATGAGGGACAAGCAGACTTTCCGGAACGAAAATGTTACAGACACACAGAAAAACTGCATGTAGGTGTTTAGTCCAAAGACAGCTGATGTAGTGGGAGTCTTTCTCCATGACAAATCTACCTGGCAAAGCAGTAGCTGCAAACATCTCTGCTAGCCCAGATACTGGGAGCAGTGTAGTCATGCTAACACAACACTGTACCCAGGCTAATAGATCCCGCATCACAGCTCTGCTATAGCAAGATCATCCTGCTGCTGGGACCAAACTAGCCTGGCTACCTTCAAACACTTTCCCTGAAAATCTTGGCTGATAACACCTCTCCTTCAACACAGCCAGGCTAAGCAAAACTCCCATCTTGATTTCACACTGTAGTGCTTGGGATAACTTCTGCTTAAATAGCTGTACGATTGGTCATGACTATTTAGGTAAAGGTAGTGATTTTTGCTGTAATTTGACCAAAACTTGTGCACACAACTTGGCACTAAAAAAAATTATTGTTTCAGTATCCTTATCCTCCTCAGCCACTCTTCTGCCTTCTCCCTTGTAAGCACCCTTTTTAGGTCTTGCATGCACATCATTATACGGTAGAGCAGTGCTGACCATAAATTCAGGACTTCAAACTGGCCGATATCAAAGATGTGTGAGTAAGTCACTAGAATGAAAAAGGTTGTCCTTTGGTTCTACAAACAACAAAAGATAAAATCACCCCTGGTTTTCTACTAGCCTGATTATTTGATCCCCATTTCTGATGGGCACAAACAGGTGTTTGCATGCCAAGTCAGAGGAACAGCACAGAGAGAAGAGCAAGCATTTGGAAGAATGTTCCAAACAAGTGCAGAGTAACACTTCCCAAATGAGCCTGAGTCTGACCTAAAAGTGTTTGAACTGGAGAAAAAATATAGGAGTGCTGTCCAGCTACTTTTCTGAGGATGAAAGAGCTGCCACTTTCAAAAAAGAGTGAGTTACACTGACATTTTGCACATGTGAATCCCCTCTTCTATGGACACCAAAGTCAAAGGGGATCTGGCTGTGGATTTCACAGTGAGAAGGAGTGCTCTCTTGAAGAATTCATGTTTTATATGGAGATTCACATTTCTGACGTTTTCGTGCATTTAGAAGACTGAGTTACTTAGATCCAAGCCTATCAAGGCAACATTTCCGGTGGTTGCATCAAATTTTCCTACCTATGCTACTTCTATCAGAGTTGTAACCACCTTCCACACAACAATGGCTAATGAATTCCATGGAGAAATTATCATTTATTTATTGACAGGGAACGTTGATCCCTTAATGGAACAACAGACCAACAACAGAGGCTTTTCTTAAAAAAAGCAAAGAATGGTGGTCACGAAAGTAGAAGCTATCTTCTTCCATGAACCTCTCATGGAATACCACTTCAAAAGAATGGAGAGAAGATATGGTTTGGACTAAGAGACAGACTAGATCTGATAACATGCATCTGTGACCTACAAAGGAGGTAGAATGGAAGGTATTAGGTTGCATTCCCCTGCATTATACTCTGGAAGAGAGGTCCTGTGCAGCAGGGAAGAGCCATACCTAGCCCAACACAGAGCTTGTGGTTTAAAAGAATAATGTAGCCTGGAGTTAATGGAAATAATACGAAGGTTCTGTCTTAAACTTCCAAAACCAAGACAAATTCGAAGTGAACGTTAAAACACCATCTCCTAACCTGCTCTATTTTGCTTATATGTTGCAGCACCACATATGGTATCTATATGTAAGATCACTCACTATTTAGACTACTGCAGGAGAGTGAGTTACAGAGCACCAGTCTTCATTTAGACTTTTCTTGCTTTCTCCAGTTTGTGTCTCAACCTTAATGTCACTTTAACAGAGCTTTTCTTCCCCCTGCTTTTGGTGGTTTAACAGATATAATATAGTATTTATAGAGCATATCAATGTGCGACAGCTTGCCACAGATCATAAACACATTTTTCTGTTGGAAATGTTGAAGTCGTGATTTTCACCACGTGATCTCCAGTTCCCTAAGGTTTGCTCCTTTAATTGTAAATAGCCAGAAAGTCATCAAGCTAGCGTTTAATAAACTTTTAATTTGAAATGGATTACCACATGTTGTGTTTGTTTACTCATTATTAAATCTCTTAGCAACATATCACCAGCAGAAACAGCATACTGTAGCACTGCATAGATACATTAAAAAACAAACCCATGGGGGATATTAGCAGTTAATAATATCTTTAAAGAAGGCTCCAAGAAAAATAAATAAATATAAACAATATCAAAAATTACTTCTAGAAATTTTGTTACTGCAAATCTGTTTGGCATGGAAATTGCAGATCTTCCATGATCAGCTTATCAGCATATTTCAGAGGTCTGCACGCAGAATAGGACATACACTAACGCTCTTTCTCAGTTCTTATAAATAGATCTTTTCTGTACTTCCCAAACTGAGTATCATGAGTTTTTCCATGTGTTTCCAGAACTGTGATCTATTTAACTGCAGCCTCTATGTGTATGTGTGTGTTCATGTGTACGTGAAGACTGACGGTAGGACCAAACAATGGTAAGGACAAGTTTGATTTATTAAGAATTTGCCCATAACTCTTCACTGTTGAGAAAAATTGGCCGCAACTCCACCTTTTGGATCTGCTATTCAAGGTTTTGTGCTGCATCTAGAAGCACCTTAGCAGATATGTAGAAGATATATGGCAACAAAAAGGACCTTACTCCTCAGTACAACGTATGTTTACACCTCCGTGCTTCTGGTATCAGGGCGGTTATACAAAAGATCACAGTGCAGTTGCTGCTTAGCCTAAAAGTGTCACAGGGTAAACCACATTTTCTTTATCTCCTAAACCATCACTCGCTGTCTGAAAAATACTTCTACTGGCCTCTTTTCATGTTCTACTTCCAACCTGAACTGACAATTCATCACGCTAAATGATTACTGTTTATCTGCTCTCTTTCTTCCAATATCCTCCTCTTTCTCCTCCCATGTCTTCTACTGTGCATCACTGCTGCTGTTCTCAAATGCCCGAGGAACCTCTGTCCTGAAGAACTAAATCTCTGTTTCAGATCTGCACATAATATTCACACAGACACTACAACCTGTGGGTTGCTGCATCCTTCAGTGCATTAAACAAGAGGGAATATAGCAATAGTCTGTATATCAAAAAAGAATTATTTTTGTCCATGGCAGTCAGATCCCACATGCTGAAAAAGAAAAACCAATGGCAGTATCCTGCCATTCCTCTCATTCCTGGATTTCTAACAGCAATTAGGAGCTGTTGGAATCTAGGAGCAATTTCTGAGTCTACTGCAATACGGTCAATTATGTCTTCAATGTAGCTATATCAGGAGAGTCACAGAGGTCAGGGAGGATGCTCAGTCTAAAAGTAACATTCAGCAATTTTTTAAGAAAGCTTCTGGGGAGGTCTGCTGCACAAAAGCAAATGATAATTTGTCTTTCCTATGGGTTACTACTTGATTGAATCTTAATGGAATTTCATAGGAGTAGCATAAGGCATGCCTCTGATGCCAGAACTGTCTCCCTGCCAAATTTGAAGTCCCTGTTCTAGCCCAGGGAGGTGCTAGAGTTCTTCCAGAAATAATTAGGCAAAAAAATATTTTTTCTTTTCTATTTCTTCCTGTAAGCTTGGTGTCATAAGCAGTCAAACTGTTATTGCTGTGACTTCCAAGCATTATTCAGCCTCAAGCAGAGGCCAGCGTAGAAAGTTTCATCCTCAGCAATGAGGATGGTTTAAATTGCTCACAACAGAAAACAAAGTTAAGCACTGTTAATAAAAAGAATCACAGTATTCCTGCTATAACACATGTTGGACCAATATATGAATGAGGAAAATCTAGCTTAGCAAGAACAATAATGACTAGCCAACACTGAAACGGAACTATGGGTTGCTCCAACAAAAGCCTGAATATAAACATGAAAGTTTGAATCCATCACCTTGTGGTCCAGACTGTTCAACCTTCTCTGAGACACCATTCTTTTCAGCAGCACTTGAATACATGAGAAGTTCAGGTGGGAGATGAAGGTGCATATCACACTTATTTTGCTTATCTGAATCCTGTGGTAGTTTAATTATCTATTAAGAAAAAAAAAAAAACTTAATACATAATACCTAAGCAATTCAGTATATAATGGGCTGAGGCCAACTGTATGAGATTCAACAAGGCCAAGTGCCGGGTCCTGCACTTCGGCCACAACAACCCCATGCAACGCTAAAGGCTTGGGGAAGAGTGGCTGGAAAGCTGCCTGTTGGAAAAGGACCTGGGGGTGTTGGTTGACAGCTGGCTGAACATGAGCCGGCTGTGTGCCCAGGCGGCCAAGAAGGCCAATGGCATCCTGGCCTGTATCAGAAATAGTGTGGCCAGCAGGAGGAGGGAAGTGATCGTGCCCCTGTACTTGGCACTGGTGAGGCCGCACCTCGAATACTGTGTTCAGTTTTGGGCCCCTCACTACAAGAAGGACGCCGAGGTGCTGGAGCATGTCCAGAGAAGGGCAATGAAGCTGGTGAGGGATCTGGAGAACAAGCCTTATGAGGGAACTGGGGTTCCCTCAGAACAAGCTGAGGGAGCTGGGGTTGTTTAGCCTGGAGAAAAGGAGGCTGAGGGG
>NW_008825071.1:4513150-4529576 GCF_000699105.1 Pygoscelis adeliae
GTAGATGAGGCGCTTAGGGACATGGTTTAGTGGGCATGGTGGTGTTGGGTTGATGGTTGGATTCGATGATCTTAGAGGTCTCTTCCAACCTTAATGATTCTATGATTCCACAAAGCCAGAATATACTTGTTTGTACACTATTTGTGAAGCCTAGAAGTCCAAGATGCTGCTATGAGGATTTTAGGAAGTTTTTGTTTCTCTGTACTCCATTTACTACAGTTTTCTCTCATGTCAGTTTCCCATGTACATCTTCCCCAGGCTTACAGACTAAAGCAGACATCCCAGTAAATGGGGGTGACTCACAATCCAAATTCAGAATCATCTGGGAAAATATAGATTCTCTGGATTGTTAAACCACCCCAGCTTACACATTGAGTTCAAAGACTAATTTTGCAGCTTTGGGGTCTTCCCTCCTCCCCCCCCCCCCCTGCCATTTCAACCAATTTTGGCTCTTCTGTTGTTTTTTTACCATAGCTTTACTAATGTTGTTTCTGACATTGTCTTTCCTAGCATATCATAGGTACATTTTTGGTATAAATTCTTATGTCTCTACATGATTCTGAAGTTATTTTCACTTTCTTTTACTCATGGTAGACCCAAAAAAGAAAATTGCCTGAAAACCATCACTACAAGAAGATTAATAACTACACTTTCTATTAAGTAACCTCACACGCTAAAATTAAGATGCTTTCAGAATTCATCTCTTTTGGTAAGTGTTTTTTCCTGAGCCAGGCATGACCATAAAAGAGGTATAAGTTTGAGGTCGTGTTAAGATTCTGAATGAGGAAACGTATCTCTGTTACAATAACACCCTTAATTTGCAAGTCGAGAAACAAAGCTTCCACTGAAGAGGAATTCTTAATTCAGGCCCATTTTCACCAAAGACATACAAAAAATGTCACATCTGAATTACGTCCAAAAACTATTCAAAAGTAAGGCTCCTACCACAACAGAACCTTGCTCGCTAGCTGGGGATCCCAGATATACAAATGCAACAATATCATAAACAATATTATTTTATTTTGTAGCCATATAAAAGCACCTCTGAGATCCACTAAATCTGTGGAGGAAATTAACATGTATTGGTGGCAGGCTCAAACTCAGAATTTCAACTTTTGATCCACTTAGCACCCCAAACAATATTTTGATATTTGAAACAATCCTAAAATTTGGCTGTAAAAAACCCACTAATTTCACGTAAAAGTTGGAGATGCATGTGATTTTCATTTTCTTTATATGCCTACGGGGTAGGCTGATAAACTGCTTTTTGGAAAGCCTTTGGCTTTTAAGGCTGACAGAAGGAAAGTGGAATCTGTTCTGAGGAACAGTGACTAAACCAACAGGCCTAATTTTTTTAAATACAAACCTGAAAGTAGAGATTGCATAACCAATGATCCAAGTCTTGAGAAATAAAATTTTCAATTTTTTTGAATCGGTCAACTTTGGAGTTGTAATGGCCTCTGAGGAAGGGACATTTAAATTTTCCCTCCAAAGCATTAAAATTGTTGTCACACAAGGGAAAAGCTCCCCATCCCACTTCTCGATCAATCCAAGTACGGGTCCCACGAAGAAGGAAGAGTTCAAAGAGGAGGACCATGCCTGGCTTCACAGCTTTTCTAGGTGGTAAAACCTAGCAAATGAGGAAAAGAGAAGATTTATTAGTTATAAAAACATCACAAGGGAACCAGCTTTCTTTTATCATATAAAGCTCTACAAACTTCATACCTTTGAATCAAATTTGCATGCTAAAACAATTAACAACTCTTCTCTTTCCACCAAATCATGTATTTGAATAATTTTCCACTCTGACAGAAAATGCTGTGCTTTTTTTCCATGCTAATTTTGTGATTTCTTTTTTTTCCCTTGGCTTTCTGAAAGTGTTCATTTTCTGTCTTTATTTACCAGTGGTGGAAAAATATTGCCACAAGAAAACTTTAAGACAGAGTAACAAACCAAGTTGGGAATCTGAGGTGTCCCTGTGAGGGCTTATTGAGATTCACCACTGGGTTCTTCTTGCAGCAACTTTGGAGAGTTCATCCAAATACTCAGTGAGAATACTTGCAGGCTTGCTCCTCACTGAGTCATAAGCTCTTCTCCACCCAGTTCTGGGAATGATATTGGTACACAATAGCCTCCCTTCTTCAAATTAAAGCAGGGAAACTCTTCTTGCAAAGTATATGAACCTCAGGGTAGGGTCAAAAAGGATTTTGAGATAATAAACTCTCAGCATGCCAAAGACTGGCAAATACTGCTTACACCTTTCATAAGATAGCTAGAGATATCCTTCTGAGCAGCTTGGAGCTGTGGAAGAGGGTTACCAATACCTTAGGGCCCTGGAGCAATTGTGTTCCCATGGCAAAGACTTGAAAATCAGGGGTGAAGAAACATCCTGAAGTAATGAATTTATGTAAAACCCTCCGTAAGGTTTGCTGTGTGAAGCAATACAAGGTCATGGAGAAGAGGGTAGAAAAGGAAGCAGGGCAAGGACAAAGAAAAAGAAATCTGGTCCTATACCACAATTTTAACTGTTTAATTAATGTGGGGGTTGACCCAGGTCCTGTTGAACAGCTCTTATACATTCAAAAGGGCAAATAAAACACAAAACATACAAAAGCTAGAACATGGAAGGTGATTACCATGATACCCTGGTTAGCAGCTCTAAAGGGTAGTCACCTGGGGACAAGGGGAGCAAATACGTCAGCTACACCTCTCACACAGCAAAACATCTGCTTCACCACTGCTCCTACACATTCTCCTGGATTACAGAGAACTGGGACTGCCTAATCTCTTAAATAAACTATCTTGGATGCTTCTCTAATAGAGACATTGTCCTGTTATTTGAATATTTTCCACCTTTTATTGTTCCCATTTCAGTCCTCAAAGTTCATAGCAGCAAATGCCTTCATACATTTACCTTGCAGAGACTCCTGCTCAACCTTACCTTGCCTTCCAGTCAAGGCAGAGAAAGAGGAGCCTTTTCTCCTTCCCTCCTCCCTGTGAATTGGCATGTACTCATAGAAGGCCACAATATTCAAGGGTATCCTCTAACTGCGAGTGTCCTGTAAGATATATCCTCAGTACTTTTTAAGACTCAGAATAAGACCTCCAAATAGAAGACATCCATCCAAACTGATCACCCACTATTAAAAGCCCAAAATGCCGATGTCTTCTTAAATTAGCAGTGATTTCCTCAATCAGATGACATTCTACAGCTGATAACCAGCCACAAATCTTTACTGCTTCAAATATTTCTGCACATAAGTACACACCTCAACGCAGCTCTTTCTTGACTGATATTTTTAAATACAAGCATCACTTTTTTATACTCCTGATTGAACAATAGGCAAGATGATAAGCACAACTCAGGTACAGCCAAGCTTTTTCTCTCTCTTTTTCTGAAGCAGCTAGGGGATTTACCCATACCAATAACTGCTATGTTAGGAGATGATACATGTTCATAGTTGTGCTGCATTCTATAATTTTTTTGAAGAGGTGAATATAAATTATTATTTTAATAATATGCCTTCCTGTTTCAAGTTATATATTGTGATTAGATAACGGCAAGAAAGAGGAAGTAATTTAAGGAAATCTTTTAAAACTATAAATATTGTCATTATTATGTAGGTGTACTTTATATTAATTATGTAAATATATTCTAAGACTTAGTGTAGGCTTAAAATGAAACAGAAGCATCTGTTGAAAAATGCCATAACCCTGTGGCAGCTGCTATTAAACCATTAACAGTATCAGGTTTCATTTAAACCAGATTTACCATTTTCTATAACAGCCCGTGGGAAAGCTAAAAACATTAGGCACAAATTACTGACAAAAGAGATCCTTAATCAAGCCATACATTTCATTTGGCTAGCTGGGTGCTAGATAGTAACCTCTGTGCTACAAATTAAAGGTGGTAGTTACAAGGCTATGATCAAAGACAATTACCTGCATTATTGAACAATCCCAAAGCATAAGCAGCTGAAATCACTGCCGTATCACAACATCCCTTTCGGTTTCTCCCTTGTTTCCCAGACTTACTCTTTTCTTCAGAACTACTCAACAGTACACTATCTTCTGCCAGCCTGCCTATGAGCAGACAGTGGTCAAGCAGTTGGTGTAAGGATAATTGTGACTATTAAAAATTAATTTCTTTGTTTCCTGCTCACATTTATTCTTCATTTGCTATAAGCTCCCATCCTGGACCTAGACTGCAAACACTCTTTGGGACTGGAAGCATCCCTTTGCTTACAATTACAGGAGCTGGATGTTTAAGTCATGCCATGATCCAAACACATAATGACAAAACATATAAGAAAAGTAAGGATTTTGTCACACACCTGTGTGCTACAAAGCCTGAGGCTGTAAGATTCATTCTGGGAGTCCTCATGCACGAGCACTAGGTGTCTGACCCAGGTAGGACAGTGTCACGCATCTCAGCATACATGGTCAAATAAAACATACCTACCAAGTAAGAATTTTTTTTTTCTGTTGAATCCATACAAAAATCCCAGCCAAGTCTCTACCTGTTACTCTACGCCGGTGTGACAAGCATTCATGCAGGCGCCTGTGGGCTTTCATTTCCATCCTGACGGCCGCCGGGAGCATGATTTATATAGGGGGACTGCTGTTTAGGAAGGGATAGCCAGGCTGAAGCGGAAGAGTTTCAAAAAGGAGGGAGGTCCCCTCACCAGCCCCATGCTAAACCTATTCCCGTCACCACAGTGAATGCGCGTCTCTGCCACAGCCCGCTGCCCCACAGCCGCAGGGTCAGACAGCCCTGGGAGGGAGCTCGGTGGTGTGCCACCTGCCCTTCATTAGCCTCCTCCTAGGCCGCAGGCCTGAGAGCAGGGATCTGGGGCACGGCCAGCGCAACCCGTAGGCATAGATGCACAAAGGCATTTCGGCATGTAGCTCCAATTGAAATCCACAGTCCCTGAGCACCTGCGTGCCTCTGTGGGTTTGGGCTATCACGCTCAGGTACAGGGCAGGGAACATCTCGGGTATTTAGGGGAGGAGGGGAATCAGTAATTGCTCGCTCTCGTACAAGACTCGGGGCAGTGCCTGGGATGGGCAAGGCGCAGGAAGCTCAAACTGAGCGGTTTGTTTTGATGGACTGTTTTGTTTCTGAAGAAAAAAAAAAAAAAATCAGCAGTTATATTTTCCCTGCTGGCAGCAACCTCTTTTGAGGCACTATTTGGTAAGTTAGTCCACAAGCCTGCACCAACACTGTTGATGTTCAAAGAGAGCATACTACGTAAATACAGCTTCCTGGGTTTTAATGAGTCTACTCTCTAACACCTTAGCTCACTGTTTCTCCTTGCTCAGGTAATATTTCCATTGAGATCTGTGAGGTATATAGCCTTTTACAGTGCTATGAAAGCATCCGGCACCCACTTTTTACTGGTGTAATTTCTTCTGCAAAGAGGGATGTAGCAGAGAATAAATAATGCTTGCGTGTGCCTGCACAGGCACAAGTAATTCTTCTTAGTCTGCAGTTAACAGTGTTGCATTTAATTGAATTAAATCATAGTGAACTAAAATTATCTCTTGCCACTATTTCTGAATTCAACTGTTTTATATCAGTTTTATTGTAATATATCTTACTTCCCCATATGCCACCATAATTTCAGCAAAGAAATCGTTTACTCTAGAGAGAGAATGAATTCTATTTGAATATTTCAATAAACAGTTCCAGTGTGAGGATTTTGGGGTTTCTGTCTGACTTACTCTTGGGCTTTAACCTTGTCAGAGAAGAAATAAACCTTTGCTTCACTCCTCTGCACCTTCAAATACTTTCATTTTAGAAGGAAAAGGACAAAAATTACATTACTTAATTCACATAACATAAAAATTTGACCACTAAACATGTGCAATTCAAATGGATTAAAGTTAATTAGAATATGCAAAGGCAATTCAATGTTTATTTATTATATAGAAAAATCTTGCAAAACACCACAGAAATTAACGGCTCATCGTTCCTGATTATGAAAACTGCGGCAAATGAAACTCACTGGTGTAAAATATGGGTAGAAAACCTTTTAAATAGGAGCAGTTCCCATCAAACTATTTCATTAAGAAATAAAAAATTACTTCACTATGTAAAATGAATTGTGCTGGAGACGAGGCTGTTATTGCCAAAATAAGGTGGAGCTTTCACAACCAGATTTCAAGCCCTCCCTGTTTACATGCAAGGCCAGCATACAGGCAGAGGGAAGGGCATGCTTGGGAAGTGTTTGGGTAACTTGGAAATTTATAAAAGGCCAGAAGAGAGGGAATAGAAACATGGACTGAGATTAAAAAAAAAAAAAAAATCATGTTATTAGGGTTTTCCAAAAGTCCTATCTATCATCAGAATGTCCTGGAGTAGCTGGAAACTTACTTCCCCAGCTTTCCATCGCTGCCTGTCTTTGAACAGGTATCTGAATACAAAATAACACACAAATCAAAGGAGGACCGTGCAGTGCGCTACCATTCATTTCCCTGTATATACGGTTTGTGTTTTTTTCTATTTTCTGAAAAAGAGAACAGACCTTTCAAGCCTGACATAGGTCAAATGACTCCCTGACTCCTCTCCTTGCAGCTTGCAGTTCTCCTTAAACCTTTATGCAGTACCACAATCTTTCCTGTGACCCAGTATCCCAACCTCCCTGATTGTGGGGGAATATGGACCAGAAGCAGTTGTGGCACAGCACACGAGCTCGGGATTGCAGATGAGCCACATGGAGCACAGGGCAGCAGCATCTGTAAGCAGGCAATTTATTCACCACTCTCAGTCCCGCAGCAGTGGCGGCGAGCAGGATTTCTCCTGACACACTGTACCAAAGCACCCTGGCGCCTTCCCAGCGCTGCACCAAGTGCCTCGATGGAAACACCTCCTGCCCTCTTCCATGCTACCAGAGCAGCTATGATTCCCCACTGCCTCCCTTTCCTCTAGGAGAGATAACTCAGGGCATAGTTAACTCCGGCAGCATCACATGCGGCACAACTACCTTGCACCAGAGGACCAGAATCTCGCCTTTTATCTTCCCAAATACAGGGCAATAATGTTTGTATTCTGTGAGCTTTAGCCTCTGCATCTGTTGCTAATTGTCCTGGCACATCTGCTGCTAATTCTTTTCTGTTCTTTGACCAGCAGGGAGTAGTAATGTATGGTACAGCCACTGCTAGCCTCCCCGAGCATTTCTGGTGATATACCACCGGCCTGGGCAGATTCTGACCTCATCTTGCAAGGGAAGAAATTGTCTTTGTAAGAGGAAGGCAGGAACACAAGTTCCTTCTTCTGCCACTCCCGTCTCATTTATTCCTGAGCTTGATTCCAGCACGGTCAGAGCATGAGTTTCCTGGGATAACGTAGGCCACTGACACAAAACAGCAGACTTGATTTCTTTTGTGTCAAAAGGACATGTACTTTGCTCAGAAACCACTCAGAGCTGAGGAGTCTCAGGAAGATGTGGCTCGTTCGGCATGCAGGGCTGAGTCACACAGCAGCACCACTCTGCCTGCCCCGGGCTCCGGTGCAGGAGCAAGCAGCTTTCCTCTCCTTTTTGCTGCACCAGCTGTTCCATCTCGGGTCTCTTTCCTGATGCTGTTCTGGATTCCCCATCATGCCTCGCGTAGCACAGCATCCCCTTCCTCCTTAAAGCTTCAGTCCAGCCTGGGACACAGCAACGCTCCCTTCACCAGGGAAGCTGTGCCAATGTGGAGTTCACGCTCCTGCAATATTTCCCAGATGGTCCAGACCTCATCGGGCTCTGCTCTCTTTCCAGGGGCTCAGCTAACATCCCTCCAGCAAAGAAACAGGAAGACTGACTCCTGATAACAAATCCCCATGTCCTTGTGTGCTCTGCTTAAAAATTACATGCTTAAACAGGATCACTTTTTTTAATTTTGTGGCATAAAGTACTCTTCCTATTTCTGTAGTACAGCTTTGCAACTAACCTGCTCATCCTGAGTTCACAGATAAATATTTAAAACATTAAATGCTTCAAAACCAGATATTTTAAGGTAAAAAAGTGTCTTCTGAGGATGTTTTGCTGGCTCCCATGACTTGTAGATATGGACCAAAACACGGCTTAAGCCCCTTTTCACAGTTCCAGGCTGCCAGCTCTGGTGAGTCATGGAAATGCTACATTTTTTCACTCAACAGCATTTTTTGTTGGGGCGGTCCTTTACTTTGCTCTTGGTGTCCTCTGTTGTTTGGAGTTTACTTGGAGCTAAGGATACAGGCAGGGGCTGCTGCATTCTGCCTTTCCCACTGATCTGCCCCAGATAATATATGACTTTTGTACAACTATTGTATCCAATGGCTCATGTCAAGCTCTCTTACAGATATAATTTCCCATTAGGTAGGGAATAGGCCATGGAGTGGTCCAAAATAAAAGCCTGTCCCTAGACACTCCTGATTTTTAACATATGTCTGCTAGATTTGCCAATGCAGACCACATACCTTACCCTAGTTAGATATGATGCATTATAATGTAGGCCACATTTCTGAGGTCTTTGAGCAGTATACGTTGGTCTAAGCTGAAAGAGCACACATGGTACAGTCCAGCGAGCGTTTTCAAGAACTCCTCCACCAGAGCACATTGACTAGACATCATATGAAATGTAACTCTAATTAATTACCAAAAACAAAACCTGGGATAAATAGTAAACTTTTGCATATGTAAATCAATTGCATAATGCTAAATACAGTAGATGCAATAGATTCTAATATGCAATGGCTTTGTAATGTCAGCACACCAAGCTTAATGAATCCCTTCAAGTCTTCCCACAGTGCTAGAAATGGAGCTTTCCGTGTTGGGAAAGTCCATCTACAGGCAGCAACGGTCTCCAGAGAAACCACCTGGCTGCAGCTCGTGGCTGGAACAGGATCTGTGCACAGCGCAGCACTGGGCCGAAGGAGGTCCCCGCGACACTTCCTGCTGGGCCCACAGCAAGGAGAAAGACTCGCGGACTACTGAAGGTCTAGCAGCCAGCCAGAGCAGTGTGGGGCCCTTGGCCCCGTGGTGCAGTCAGCACCCAGTGCGAGGGCTGCTCGCAGCATGCCGCAGAGGTCTGTCCCCAGGAAGGCACAGGGGTGTGACACAGCTGGAACAGAATTGCTCCGAAAACATGTGTTTTGAGGAGCTGTTGCAAAAAGACATTTAGCAAATAGCAGTCAAAGACCGAAACCCCAAACAAACTCAGATAAACAAAATAGAAGTAGTAATAAGTATGTGTTCCTGCTGTGTGAAAAAAACATCGAACCTGCAGTCTTCAAATAAATACCAGCATCTGTCTAAGCTTAGTTCTTGCATTTACCAAAAGGTTCACGTAGCACCTTATCATCCCAACTACAAATAATTGCATCCAGGGAGAATTTAAGTGGCTCTCATTTTGAAAGTCCTCTGGCACTGCCAAGCATTATTACTTCCTATCTTTTTTCATAGTGTATCAAATTCTTATGTTATGTCCTATAAAGTGTCCTAGAGCTAAATGTTCTTCATCTGTGCCAGTGTTTTGCTCAAGAATAAAAGGGGGGTGGGGGGTGGGGGGAGGAGGAGAAAAAAAGTTTGTGCTCTACTTTCCTAATGATACTTTGTTTTGTAATTACTAAAAGCATCACAGTCCTTAGACAGCTGCTGACATACAGAAAATAAGGTCCTTGAAACTGTTTATTTCATCATATTTTAAGAATTAATACCTTAGGTCATGTTAATCAGTTTCTGATATATGTAGTTTTCAAAACGCACTTCAGGGAAGAAAATGCTGGAAATGACTAATAACAACAAAGATATGAACTTTATTCGTTATATATCTAACTCTGAATGTGAACATTACCAAAGTACTTTGCCATCTTAAGTATTTAGGAAGCCTTAAATAAAAAATAAATCCACCTCATTCAGTGAAATAGAACATCCTCTTTTTCCAAGCAAAAGAGTTCAAATGTATTAATTTTGTAGCTATATTTTAAAATGAGTGTCAGCCCCTGCTAGATGACTGCATGATAAGTGTCCTGAAACTTCAGGAAAAGGCACTAAATTTTTCACAGCATTTGTGTTTCATTTTCAGTGTAATAAAAATATGGTGCTCTTTTAATAATGAATAATAGATCTCCTAGTATGATTTACATGCGTGGATTAAATGTCATGTTTGAAAAGTTGCGGTTTTATTCATATTGAATTTCCCTCAAGTTAAACAAAATGGTACCCAGCTACTGTTATAATATTGCTAGTACCTTGCCACGCTAATACATAAATATTAACCACTTGATACACTTTAAAAATCTACAGATCTGTGAACTCTTCTGTCAGCAACTGTGGCTTTATATGCATATGAACTGATTTAGTGCTGTCCCGAGTTCCAGGTACGTTGAGGAAAATGCATAGCGCCAGTGCTCACATACTTCTGGAGCTCTTTTTTTTTTTGCTGAAGTGCCAATTTTGGAAGGCTGGCACAGAATAAAGACCGATGCCAAACAGGTGCAGCGGGACCGGAGTTAGAAAGCAGCCTGGGGAGCCCAACACTGACTCGATTGTCCCTGCTTCTCCTCAACAGTGTTGGACTGACATCCCAGGTGACTGGACAGGTTCATGAATGTCACTTGCAGGCAGTCTCATTGGCTTATAGTGCTCTTCGCAATAGCCGAAGATTTCCTATCTGAACTTCCCCTTCTGAACAAAAACTAACTTCCTAACAGGCAATATTTTTTCTGGAAAAGCATTCCAAAAATGTTTATAATTTATTGCTAATACTTGACATAGGAACATCTTCCTTAAAGGTTCCTTCTCTTAGTAGGTGAAACTTGCGATGTACAGCAAAATATTTTGGTCCTGATAATTGAAATTATAGCTGAAAACTTTTTTTTTTAAAAAGAAGAGAAGCATTTTAGCTATACTCCAATTTTTATTCCATTGATGCCAATGAATATTTTGACTCTGAGAAGTGAGGATTTGTTCTTACTTTTGTAATTGTTGAACGAAAAATATTTACTGACTACTTAGTTCTTAAGTTCTTAGAGGAAAAATTTATTTACTGAAAGAGTGGTTAAACATTGGAACAGGCTGCCCAGGGAAGTGGTTGAGTCACCATCCCTGGAAGTATTCAAAAGACGTGTAGATGCGGCACTTAGGGACACGGTTTAGTGGACATGGTGCTGTTGGGTTGACGGTTGGACTCGATGATCTTAGACGTCTTTTTCCAACCTTAATGATTCTATGATTCTATGATTCTTATCTATAGTAGGATCTTAGCCACCATGAGACAGCAATAAGGAAATTATACTAGTAAAATCTTTGGTCTAGTGTAAAGATGATGCAGTCACATCTGCGCAGGCACTGCCAAGGACAATCTAATTGTAGTAACTGCCTTATCAGATGCACAGTAAACATCTCATCTCCTTTCTCAACTTTCATTCCAGACCTGTGAAAAATCAGGTAGTGCAAGAGTATATTGAATGTTTAAGAACAAAGCTTCTTTACCACCAGAGTTAACCTACTGCATTTTTTGAATCTCAGCTTGAGTTCAGGTTCAGTTTGTGTTATAATGTAAGTGGAGCTTCAAAATAGCTCTTGCTTCACCTAAACCAGACAGCATTAACCCGTCTAAGTCTAAAGTTCCCTTGCATAAACTAAATATATGAAAACGTCCTTGAAATGCTGGGTCTAAAACAAGTCCCCTTCAGATCATGCTGTTAGTTGCTATTCCTAAAATTGTAAAGAGTCATTTGAAACAGCAATTGCATTTTATCCCAATCCAAAGCATTCATACGTGTTTTGTCCAGCATAATTTAAGGAAAAACATTATTCATGTGAATGTTTGGCCTTACTGAAAGCCAAATAAAATTCAACTGGAGCTATTAGGAGCCACTGTCTAATATGTAGTCAGAGGTTACTGGGGGAGGTGGGTTGACAAACTAAAAAGGAAGACAGTGAAGGAGGGGTAAGAATGGAAGCTGGCAAGCTGGAGCAAAGAACATTGATTAATGAACAAAAAACATTTTTGAAAGGTCGGGTGCGCAAGTCAGACTAACCCTGAGGCAGATCTAACTTACATGACCAGCACTTTCTGTATGCAGCAGGTAACCCATGCTGACACTAACTTTGCCGACATGACAGGGTTATTATTTTTGGAAGGATGTAGTGTTCTGGAATAATTTCTCTAACATATTAGTTAAAACTCAACTTTCCTTCAATATCAAGCATGCATGTCTTCATTTTCACCATGTTTACACTGAACTCCTATCATTATTCTGGCCAATGAAAACAAAAGCTTATTCTTCATTTGTGAGCACTTGTATTTCCCCCCCCGTAATATATCTCAGGGCAGTAGTGCTGTATATAAGAATGTGTTCAAACCCAGATGCTCATCTGGAGCTCACCACTAAGACCTACTACTTACACTAAGTTTTGCAGTAGATGCTAACCATCTGAAGCCTAAAATTTGCCTTGTCTCAACACAGATCCTAAGGTTTCTTTTGAAACATACCTTAAGGTTATGGGCCAATACCAAGGTGGAAGAACAGAAAGGCAGAATTGTTCAGGTTACACCACCTATGTCTTCAAAATGAGCTGGTGGAGGAGGTTCTCTAAAACGGTGACATTAAGACTTTGCTGACCATTATACAGTAATGAAGACAGGGAATCATCAGAAGGTCATTTAATCCAACATCTCCTCCTGGTCCTGCATTTTAAGTGGACTTGCCCAAGACCTGCACCCTGGTTCACTAGACTGAAAATGAAGTTTGGTGAAGATGCTAATTAAATGTCCTCTGTGAGACTCAAAGAGGACTTTAAAACAAACTCTAGAAAAATGGTAAAACTACGAAGCATTTCTCTCAGATCTTCAGATGAAGCATAGTAGCCACCTCTAAGCCGTTACTGAGGTATCCACACAACCCCGTAAAGACTAACAGAAAGACAAGTACGTGGACTTTGCACATACTCTTCACAAATCCATGTCAGGAGTTCCTTTGCGTTGAGGAGCAGCTGGACAAAAGACGGGTCAATCTGAACTAGCTCTTGCTTAGTACTGAGAACAGAGATATGTAGTTTTGAACGGGGGACATTCCCCAGGTAGGAACAAAAGCAGCAGGCAAGACCCAGGAGAAACACGATGCTGAAAGCAAGAGGCAGGGCATGCTGGAGTCGTTCAGTTGTACTACCCGTAGTCTTCTCCTTTCAATGAAGCCTGAGAAGACAGCACTTTGTCTTCCAGGCAATAGGCAGGATGCATGTGTCCTGCCTAGGGAGGAATCCCAGCTCAGTGATTTCTCTGACAGATACATGTATTTGTTTTAACATCATGTGACAGTCACATTCACAATTTCCCTCTCTATAGATGTGATTCTTTTCATACCAACAGCTGTATTTACAGACACTGTTTGTTATCCACAGATGATAAACAATTAAAAAGCAGAAAATGTGACTTAGCAGCACTTTATATATCACAAACCCAATAGCTGAAATGACCTATCTGCAAGTAACTGAAAGCATCAGTGCCATACATAAAAGTTGCTTTATCTGAAAGCTCTTTGGGATAGGGACTGTCTGTCCTGTATCCACGCAACACTTTGCACAACAGAAGGGGTGGAGGAGGAAATCTACCATTCAGGTCATACTGCAAAATGAATAATTGAAAACAGAAGAAACTTTCCTCCTCGTTCTACCAATGTCTCATAACACACAAAAAAACCCACACTGAGAGAGGTGGGGGTTGTTTTTCAAACTGTAAAGAAGCTTTCACGTGCCAGAGAGTTTATCTGAGACCAATGTTTCAACCAGCACTAGGCATTAGCTACAACAGTGAGCAACTGACACACAACAATCCTGCCATGCACAGCATGCTTAGGCAGGAAAATATGTGTGCCTCAGTCGCAAAAGACAGAACAGAGCCTCAAGTGTTTGGGCTCCTTCCAAAATAATCCAAATGCTGCTTTTCTGGCAAATGGGGGTCAATGGAGCTAAAAACTCACAGAAGGATTTGGGCATTCATGTGTTTATACACACCCACTCGTACATTTATTATTCTAAAGCTACTTTACAGAAATCAAATTACAGAGCTGACAAGCTGCATAGATAAGAGAGAATAAAAGTAAAATTTAAAATTAGCTGACAACACTATATGATGTAGTGTATATTTAGCACTTTTAGAGTGAGCGATGAGGGTTAACCTAGGGGAAAAAAAATTGCACCTTCCTAAATTGCACCTTAAATTATTAAATAAATTATGAACATGATGGAATGCATTAAATATATAAGCCTGAAGGAGAAAGAGCGGATGTGTTTTAACTTTCAAAGCAAAGACAGCATATTTAAGAAGTGTTGCTTACTGTCTGGATACTTTGTCCAAAGTAGATTTCAGTGTTGTAGAAGTTTCCGTCGTGACTAACTGGCAGCGTTGTCCTGCCTTGAGGCTGCTCCTTCAGTTTGGGCCACTCCAGCAAGCCACCACCTAAGCGGCTGAGAACAGAAACTTTGAGGGTGTAGTGGCCTTTAGGGACCTTATCTTTGACTCCCCTCAGGCATTTGACGTGAATTTCTATCAGCTGCGGTGCCTTGGAGCAGTCAACCTAGGATGAAGGCTCTGAGTTACTGATCTGGGTTGAGCCGACTTTAACCATACAATTAGCAAGAACAAATTTCTTCAAGAAAATAACTACTGAAAAGCAGACAACATGCTTCTTGTTCAACCTGCAATTACCTATTGCTAACCAAGGATCTGCAATTAGGGAGGTCAAAAGTCATAGAGATGACAGATAAAAAAATAATACAAATACTACTAATAAAATGTTCGGCATCCTTGGGGGGAAGGTGGAGCTGTTGAAGTATGACACCAGAAGCCATTAGTCTGCAATAATAAGGCAGAATTAACTGGAAAACAACACCTTCAAAAACATAGCATGCTTTGCAAGACAGGCACAATACGTGATGTGATGAGCAGGCTGCAGGCACAGAGTGAAGACAGGGCAGGCCATGTTTTTATACTAATTATTAGCCTTGCCAAAGCTATTAGTGCTGTGTAATATGCAGACTATCCTTTCACCTTCTGATTATCATATAATCAGATTTTCTTAAAAATAGTAATCAAAGTGCAACACGTGTAGAGTTTAATAACAACTCCCTAGAGGCACCTTTATTCCAAGTCCAGACAAAAGGAAACATCTGCTTGCTGTTGACAAGATGTTGTCTGAGTTACAGAATGTTTAGTATGGAATAAATGCTGTGCTGCATATCAGAAATGCTTTTCTGGTGCTTTCCTTGTAAACGCAGCTTATAGAGCAGAGGCTGGCAGAGGAGAACAGACACAGCAGTACGATCCTTACAAGCCTTGCCTGAGTAAAGGTGTAGGGTCCATCCCACTATGCCATTGGACACTCCAGTGCTGCCCAAATGCAATCTGCAGGGTCAGGCACATGACAGGGAGTCCCAGTTTGGCTCCAGTGTTGACTTCAACGGATAAAATTGCTTCTGCCATAACTAATTATTTAGTGCTTCAAATCAGCAATATTTTTTTTTCCCCAAGGAATCAATTTCTTCCATTATTTTGGGAAAACACTAGTGCTAGGTCGTCTTCTTTTGATGCAATGCAATACAAGAACCCATGCCACATTTCAGAATCAAATGGCTACCTTGACTACTAGGTTTAGTAGTCTCACAGTTTAAGCCTACAGTAGCTAATAATCTCTTCTTTAATCCTGTCTTGGATTTATTTTGGAAGAGATAGCATATTTCCATATAGATAGAAAGCTTCTGGAATTAAATTAAGCAGTTAAATAAACAGTTGAATTTGTTAAACTTCTTTTGTTTCTCAACACAAACCATACTTAACAACTAATCTGAATGACAATTATTTTCAGCTTAATTAGAAAATCTTAATTAACAATGAAGATTTAACCTTAATATTTTTGGTTTCTGAATCATATATAAAAAAATTAACATTATGTGAATAAATAAGACAATCTTTTTAAACCTCAAGGCAGGATTACTGATGCAGGCAGACTTCGTTATTAAACACATTCTAAATTAAACGCCTCTATGAATTTTATACTGAAATATATTGTGATAGTTTTGCATGCCAAATGTGACATTTTGTATTTTAGATTCATCTTCTGTAGTAATTTTGGAAATGTCATACAAACAAAGATTTTGTCATTTACCAATGGAATTACTATGCATGGCCGGTTAGCCATCTCTTTTCTGGCTCTTCTGGTTGTTTCAAGTCAGCAAGCCATAAAAAATCTTTATCTCTCTGAAACACAGCAATTTGGAAGATAATCGAATAGTGACTGGGGGGCAGAAACGCCAGTCTGAGGAATTATACCACAATCTCTCTTGCATTTACAACCTTCCTCAAAGCGAGTGTCAGTCGAGTAGGAAAAGGAGATAGAAGATTCATCATATTTCAAGCCTGTCTCATTTGCATGGTGGCATAGCTGTCTCGCCTCCTG
>NW_008825071.1:4529736-4537977 GCF_000699105.1 Pygoscelis adeliae
GTCTCGCCGCCTGCTGAAAGACTTTGCTTGGCCAGCACTGACAAACTGTTTTGAAGAACTCTTGCCATGCCCAAATGATTCATCATTAATAGCTTTAGACATTCTCTTTAAGCGTATGGTTACTTCTGCTGGAAAGCATATTTTGAAACCTGTTAAATTCTATCCTCTTAAACTATGAAAAGGAAAAGAAAAAGAAATAATAATGCAATGCAATTGATCTAGTCATTTAGCAGTTCGCATCAGGGAAAAGAGCACTCATGGAGGACCTCACCTTCCCACAAGGTCCTGCTGCTCCATTTAATCCAGTATTCACATCTGCAAGGTTACCGAAGCTGGCTACCATTTCTTCTTCACATTCATTCTCCTCTGCTTTCAATGGCTGACGTCCCACTCTGCAGCAGTTAGAAAGGGAACAGAGAAGAAGAACTGAAAAGAAATTAACTACAATGCAGATACAGAAAGTACTCACCATTGGAAATACATCGCAGTTCAATGTTTTCCTTGAATATATCATAAACTTCGCAGGGCACCGAGGAGAAACAAGGTGCTAAGCAGAGAAATGACTAGGCTTCAAAAAGCGGCACACGAAAAATGCAGTTACAGTCCCAGTAACACGACCAACATTTGTCAGTCTGTGCCACAGGTCGACATAAGGAACCCAAAGTTTCACTGCCCATGTATAATCAGCTCAGTGTTGGGGCTTGGGTTCTAGGTTAAGAATATTAAAGGAGGAAGCCATTGCCTCTGTCCACACTTTCAGGACCAACTGACAGCTTCAATAAACTGGAATGGGTTTTTGGAAACCATTGGTTCCCTGGGGACTAGGTTGCTTTAAACCACTGAAAAAGTCTTATTATATATATAAATCTTACCCTTTTTTTTCCCCCAAAAAAACTTATAAATTTATATATAAATCTTATATAATTTATAAATCTTCTAAAAGATCTTATTTTATATATACCAAAAACTATATATATAAACTATATAAGTCATATATACATGTATATATACACACACACATACAGAAATTTTCAGCTGTATGTGAACCATTAAACCTTCCTTGGCATTCATATGTTAACTTCTTGTGTAGTTACAGTAATTTTGGGGGTAATTATATCAACTCTAAGATTTTTTTTTTTTTTAAAGAGAGGTCCCTGTAGCAATGCAGAACTCCAGCAAATAGCTTAAGAACAGCCCTACACTGGATACACCACTGCTGCCCTACTCAGTGCACAGGATACACAAAAGGCACGGTACCCTATGGAGAAAGCCTTGTTCCTAGAGCACAGCAGGAGCAAATACAAAACTAAGACATTTACAATAAGCACTATAAAGCTGTATCCTTTAGCAATACCATCCTGTCTTTCAACAGACACAGAACTGTGAGCAATTCCTCTGTCCCTACTCAGCACCAGTATCTAAATAGAAATGGCCCTAAGTAAAAACATCTGTAGACGCTCTGCTGGCTTCAAAACACTTCAGCTCTTGCTTCCACAACCCACTTTAAAAGGCTGGGAAGGATCGGTCAGCCACACCAGTGCTGGTGATGCTCCAGCCACACTTGCAGGTGGAGCTGGGGCAGGTAGCAGAGCACAGAGAAAGACACAGCGGCTCTCAGGAGCTGGGGGCTGAGCAGGCTGTTTGTGGCCATGGGCCAGCCACGTGCCACCCTGGAGGTCAAGGGAGCTGCCTACAATGTACTGAGAGGAGTCATATGGACCAAGGAGAAATCACTGCATCAGGTACAGTTGCAATTCAGGATTAGCTTGGGCATCTACAACACAGGCAATCAGAGGACAGGCTCTCTTAGGTTACCAAGCCACATATTCAGTTAATTTTTTAGCCACAAAAGAAAATGCTAAAATTTGATGTTCATTCAAAAAAAAAAAAAAAAACCAACCCCAAAACATTTCCCTGGACTGCACTTTTGAAGCATTCTTTCAGTATTTTCTGACTTGCTTTTGGAAAATTCAATTCCAGTCCCTTCATTCCTTTTCCTCCTTTGCATTCTAGGTGATAATGTGAGAAGCCTCCACATTTGTACAATTAACATGGTTCTTTATCAAGAAAACTATTTACAGAGACTCTGCAAATCATGCTAAACTTCCCAGACTGTCTCCAAGTTCCTGGCATATTGCTACAAATCAGTTTCTACTCAGAACTATGCCTTTTTTTTTTTTTTCCTTTTTTTTTTTTTAAAGAAACATATATTGACATTTACAGCAGTAAAATTACCACTGGTGCATAGACAAGCTGTTTTCCAGATTCCTCTACCAGTAGAATTGCCTCATGTAAATGCCCAGGCAATAGCTAAATCGGTTGGAAGGTCTGTGTAGATGTTCGTCCCCAAGACATACCTGGGAATTTTGCCCAAGCCGGGACCAATGAGAACTAAGGACAAAATTTTAGTGCTAAAGACTGAATACAAGAAGCACAAGGTCAACCACCTATGAGGTTTTATCCTTGAGCTGTAGTCAAGTCAACTTGGGTCCAGTTGTCCTAAATGGAAGTAACAGAAGATGCTTCTTGAATGTCTCTAGCTAATTTGTAGAGCTGAAACATCTGAGAAGTTAACTTCTCTGCTCAAGAAGAATGGTCTGTTTGGAACTTTGTACTTATTTAGTTTCTCATGATGGAAATTATTTCACTTAATTTGGTTAGAGCTGCATTGACACAGGGGTTCATTAGGACACCCATTTGCTTGCAATTCAATTTAAAATTAAATACACTTTGTTGTTGATTTTATTACTTTTAAACTACTGTATCTATTGCCTTTATTAGCTGCTAATACACAATTATGAAGGTAAACAGTTTTCATTACTGAACATCAAACATTTAAATAACCGCATTTGATCTCTTTTCGGGTTGCATCAATTTTCTCCTTTCCCTCCTTTTGCTGGGTATTAGATTCAAGAGAATAGTTTATTCCGTTAAGTTAGGCCTCTTTTATGCTCACCAGCATGCTCATCAGCTGTCACAGCAGAACATAGCTTCCTTGGCTGTATCCACAAGGGTTATTTATTTCCTCCATTCATTTCTTTACAGATAATTTGATGCATGTATTTATCTGAAGGTCGCCTATAGCTTGATCACAAAAACATTACTCCAATTCATATTTCCTTCACTCTCTAAGGGTAATTCAGAGGCAGGGATGAAGGGTGCTGGGAGAAGCCATTTGGTCAACTTTTGAAGTGCACTGTGTGTAGCACTTAAAAATTACAGCCCAAGCTGGGTATCTGAAAACGGAGGTATCCAAAACAGAGGTCTCTTTCAAAAGCACAGGCTTAATTTTTCTAGGCCTGAGGTCCTTTGTTTGGGAGAAGTTCCACTCATTAATATCTGTAAAGCACTGAAAGACCTTTGGAAGGAAAGCACATTGGATAGAAGTACAAAGTAGCCCTTATCTGACATACCTTTGAAAGAGTTCATGAATCCTGTCTCGCAACTTTTGTTTCTTATGGTGAGAGACTTCCTTGTGGTGCTTTGAGTCCCACATGCCAAAAAAAAAAAAAAAAGAAAAGAAAAAAACTACATTTTGTTTCCGAATGTACAGAAAGAACATGGAAATAAAAGCTATAGAAGTGCAATTTTTCAAAGGTTTGCCTTAGGTCTTCTGGTTGAAGGTTTTCAGAAGCAATTAAGAATTTCAGCCATCATTACTCTATTCCATTATTTTTTCCATAACTTTTTTCCCATATATTTTTCCATATGTTTACTCCATTATTTCCAAGGGAAACTGAGCTCTAATCTAATTTTAAAAGCTTGACTGTTACAATGTATATTTGTGCATGGTAGTGCCCTACAGTCCTTATTTTTACTACACCTAACAGTCATATATATGCATACATACATATATGCACGTATAAGTGTGTTTGTACACGCACAACAAAACAGAACATGCAAAACAGTTAGTCATAGACTAGCAGAGAGCCCACAACATGCCCCACTTCAAATCTACTCCAGGTTTTGAGGCCTTGTATCACCACAGCTGTTTTTAAATATTTGGTAAGAGGGACTGGCATTTTTCGATGTGGCAACGCATAGGAGGCTAACTTGCATGAGCAGTCCTCTCCCCCTGCAGTTCTGCAGCTTTCTAGCACGAAGCTGGAGGGCCTCAAGTTATTTTACTCTTGCACAGCAAGCTGAAAAAGTCAGTCCATCAAGAAGCCAGCATCCACATCTTTTTGGACTGTGTTCTCTGTGCAAAACCTGAAAACAATAACCCAGGTTGTAGACTCAGGAAAACAAAATTCTTCTCCCTGACCTGCACGTTCAGAGATCTCGCTGAATGTTCAAGGGCATATCTCGTGCTTCCTACTGGCATCCCTGAGATCATCATAAAATGTGCATGCAACACTACCAATATACAAGGAGGCTTGCTACTGTATACCATATACTGTCATCTAAACTGTGTAAAATTATGTTGCACTTCCACTTTCATCAAGCCTCAAAGCCAAAAAACATTTTGGTAGGGAAACAATGTAATAGTCAATGGAGAAAAATTCCCCATCAGAGGCTCCATATCTGGCTGTTGAAGTCTCTCCTTTCTTCCAAATCTCTAAACTTTTTCACAAATATCTGGCCATTTTCAAGGAAGCTTAGGAATCTCTGTTGAAGACTAAGGCATTGGGAAAATTATTTGCAAAGCATCCTGCTTATTTCCAAAATGAATATTATCAGAGTATAAAAACAGACTACAAAAACATATTACAAAAGCCTGTGTGAGTAGCTTTTAATGTAACTTGTTTAAACCCTGTAAAATTAAAGCAGAGACAACATGGTTGCCTTAAAGTACAGTATGATTTGTTGGTAGTCCCAGAAGAGAGCCTCAGATGGATACAATAAATCCTCCAGGCCCTGCTCAAGCATCACACATACATGATTACAAAGGTGACATGACCAAACTAGCTCAAAGCGAGACCTTCCAGCTCTCCGTGTGGCAGCTGTGTCATGGGCAATGCTCCCTCCACCACTGCTCTTTGGTTAGCGGGAACCAAGCCTTCCTGCTCCTGCACAGCTCTGGGCTGAAGCGCACTAGGAGTCCCTGGGGCAGGGACTGGGGCTCATTTTTCTTTCTCTCCCACTCCCACAAACGCTGGCACTGATTTTCTTTCCCCGGCCCAGTGAATCACCACCTATGCCGCTTCCCCAGGAAGGGCTGGGAGCTGGCTCCGGTCCCAGCTCTGCTCCAGCAGAGCTGGCAGCTGTCTGGTTAGGGTGATTGGACACCCCCCCCACGACACTTCCCACAGTCCACTGGGGACTGCAGCCACCGGGGAACGCGTCAAGAGAAAGGGCAGGTTGTTCCTCCTCGGCTGCCCTGCGGGGACATGCTCTTGCAGGTGTAGAGGACCCATCCCAGCAGCAGCAAGGACCAAGGAGCAACATTCATCACCCCTGTGAGACTCAGGAGTCAGCCTGCCGTGGCTGGGGCATTTGGGAGGGTGCCCAGCAAGAGAGCTCAAAGTCCCTGAGAAAGTTTAATGATAAAAACTACTAACCGAAAGACATGTGGCATTTCTAGAGTTTAGTGGCAGATGGGAAGGGGTTTAAAGTTGGGCTGAAGCAGTTAAAGCTAAAGTTCAGAAGGCAGGAGGGCTTGGTTCATAATTTGTCTCCTGGGTCCAACCCTTGGTGATGCCTGGAATACCTATTTTTCTGAGGTGGGCACTTAGATTAAGAAATAACATGAAATAGAAAACTCACTTCATGTAAAATATCGAGTAGCCATAATATTACAACAACATTCAGACATTTCCAGTCCAGGCTTACATCGAGCCAGAAGTAGAGAAATTTTTTTTTAAAAAATTGATTATATTACCAGACTCCCATAGCTACCCAATCCCCTTGTTTATCTTCCTAATCTTAATTAAATAATGAATATTCAAAAGAAAATGTGAATTGGGGTTCTCTGTATGAACTGCACTGTTTTCCATCTCTCTGCCTCTGAAGTGGCAATGGGAATATGATTTAAAACTATTTCTTCTGGATCCTAGTAAAATATTTGTCACAGTGTGTCATGATAATTTTTAAAAAGCTCTATCATCTACCTAATAAATTTGTTAGGTTTATTCAAATCTTATTGAACAGGAAAAGTGCAATGAGTCATGGTTAATATTTCTTTACCTACACTAGGAAATAAAATATATCAAAAATTTAATGCTTAGGGTCCTATTCAGAAAATCTCTATGAGTCTGTAATACATCTTCTACATGATTAAAAAAAACAGGAAACTTGCTTTAAAATGAATTATTCACCACCTTGAATAAATTTCCATCTTTCCTATTTGCAAAACCCCAAAGTCAGTTATGTAAATTTTAACCTACACTAATTACCTCAGGGGTGTGCAAGCTAAAGGAAAGTAGATGCAGTAGAAAAAAATCTCAGACATTTCCATCACCAGGAAGCAATTTAATAGAGGAAAAAATGTGTAGGTTTTCAAAAACAGAGCAGCCCATATAATTTTTTTTAAATGTGGAATAATCATTGCTGCAATATCCCTTGAATCAGAGATTTACTGGAATTAACTCAAGTGCTTTTTCTCAATGGCATATACCATCGCACACATATCTAAGCGCTTGTTTCTCATCATGACACCAGCATTGTCTAGACTGTAAAAATGACCCATTGTTGACAACGGGCGTTCCCAACAAGAAGGCATTAAATGCAGTTTAGCTTCAAGTCAATATAGGCATTGAGGGCACCTTCAGAAAAAAAGTGACTAAAATCTGGGAACCACTGGATATCCTTCAGAGCTCGCCTGGCGTGTACTGTACTTGCCCTGGAGAAAGCAGGGCGTTGTTTGAAAGCAGAAGGCTCAATCACAGCACGGCTTTGTCCTACTCCACATCCTGATACCAGGTGCTGCTTCAGCTGCGAGCCAACTCCTTCACACGTCTTTCTCAGTTTCTTCATCGGCTATCTTGTGGTCTAATTACACAAGTGGCCCATCTACTGATTTCAGAGAGCATGATCAAGTCCAGTATTTGAAAAAGGTCTTTCAGTCTGGGCTCAGCCTAGAGACACAATGATAAGTATTGTTTCTACTGCAGGCAAAAGCAAGAACCTGACTCAATACTATTAATCAGTGCTGACTGGCTATTTTCACTGTGAAACTACTTCACAAACAGTAGGACTTGATTCCTGTAGTAATTTTCAGTTTGGAAAAAATTAAACAAAACCCTGCCCAGACACATCCTTTCCTCTTAGGAGAAAGCCCACAAAATTCAGCAAAGCTTTGAAGCAAAACAGAATTGGTTTTCTATTGGTTAGTAAAAATGGAGCATTTAGGGAAAATATTTACCCTCCCCTTTTTGGTCAGTCTTGGCCTTCTGGTGAGGTACTCACCCCATTGCGATTTGAAACAGCCAGTTGAGCCCTGCCCCTGATGAAATTGTACTCCCTGAGAGGAGTGCTGTGGAGGTCCACCTTCCCACAAGTCCTCCTCACCAGGTCAGGGCACAGCAGAGGCAGCATGGAGACACCACCAGCGGTGCCTCCAGCAGCCTCCCACCACCCACAGGGATCCCACATGCAGAGGATCCTGGTGCTTTCCTTCGTTCCGCTCCATGAGAAATCACACTGGTACATCACAGTGTGCTGTCTTTCCAGCTGTAAACAAATGCCCAAATAAAAGCTTTTACCTAGGAATTCCATCTCTGCATCTCAAAACGTTTTGTAGTGATGGAAACCCTGTCTGCTCCATTTTTACAGATCGGAGAAGTGAGGTGCCAGTGAGAAGTGACTTGCCTGAGCTCACTGAGCAAAGTGTCAGCAGGACTAGAAACAAAATCTGTGTCTCTAGCTCCACCAGTGCCACCTAGTCCTCCTCCTTCACACTTTGGCTGCTGTGTGGAGATTCACTCCCAGTGACTTTCAACATTGTATACTTGGCACCATATACCACAAAACAAGTGAAAAATGAAGAACCATTTGAGATGAAGAAAAAAAAAAATACTGCAAGAAAAGTTAACATTCCTTTCAGGCAAAGTGCGATTTTGAGAGGCTTATCCTCTCCATGTTAACGACAGAGAGATCACAGGGAAGTGAAGCATTGAGAGGTAAGCGGGATGAGTGCCCTTCATTCAAAGCAAAGAGTCTTGTAGCTTGATAATGCCTGCTCTGAAAATTGCACTGCCCTGGAATTTGGGCAACCTTGTCTCAGAGATGGCCACAAACCAGGAGGTAAAGTTGTGTCAAAATCCTGGACACATGGTAGTATTATTCACAGTGCACTCTACC
>NW_008825071.1:4538036-4540806 GCF_000699105.1 Pygoscelis adeliae
AAAAAGCAACAAAGCAACCCCCCCCACGACTTTCCTTCCAAAGAGAAAATTAAACCAATTTACTGTTCATGAGCATAAAATTAAAAACTTGGACAATTGAGCCATTTGTAACAGCTAGAAAAAAGAAGAACTCATACTGTCTTTTAAAATTAATACTGCAGAACACAGTGAGATTTCCTTTGTCATGCTACAGCCTTATTACACTGAGTAATACAGATACATTTAGTGACAACATTATAGGCTGATCATTTTGATAAATTTGTAAAGCATTGCATTATCTCTACAATGCAGTGAAGACTGAGCTACCAACCAACGTGGGAAGGCAGTATCCTGCTACCAAGGTGGATGCTTTTATAAGACAACTATTAAAGACACTAATTTTGAACAGTTATGGAAACTAGATCTGGCTGGAAAGTAGGTGTGATAAACAAGGACCTGAACTTCTCCAAAACTCAGAGATGTTTTCATTCAGGATTTTGATCCAAAATGATAGTACTAACAAATTAAAGAATTTGAACCACTTTTCTTAAGATGCACTGAGGGAACTCTGGAAGGATGTCTGTTGCAGAGCTACCCAGATTCTGCAAAACAAAGATTTTGCCTCTCCAGCCTCAAAACAGAGGACTCTCCCTTCTCATTTCTGTCTTACCATTCACAGAGAGACCACCTGTAGTTTCTTCAGAACCACCAGGTGCTCCTTCAGATGCTTCTTATTTCACAGCTGAGAAGATGTAGCTTCAAGGTCGTAAAGCTCTGATGTCCTCATCAAAATCTACAGACTGTTGTAAGTGTATGCAAGACCATTTATCAGAGTGTCTGACAACCATAGCAGAGCACTGAAAATATACAACACTGAAATGGCATTTGCCATTGATGAAGAGAATTTAAGCAGAAATGTGCTAGCCTGTCAAAGCTCTGCAAGTTCAGATGTCTCCAGATTAGCCTAGAAATCACCAGCTACTAAGAAGCTTCAGGTAATTTAAGCCTAAGTAACAAGATGTAATGGAAGATGCTAACCGCATTTTATTAGGGAACACATTCCCTCCAGTATAAACTCATGTAGCAAGAGCAATGCTGGTGGAAACCAAGTGAACTATGCCAATCTAAGGATCTAAAATGAATAGTTTACATTAAAAATGAAAAAGGAAAAATGTTCATAAGCTATGTAATGAACTTCAGGGTTTTACAATCTTTTCTACTTTCTGGATACTGACAGCAAATCATGGCACAAACAACTGAAGAGAAACTGAAAGGAAATACCGATAGGAAATACTGAGACTTTTTTTGTGGTTTTTTCCCCATTCTTCCTCAATTTAAAAATGTTTGTTAATTTTGGCACAGAATGTTTTTATTATTTCTATAGCCTTTTCAAAGTCCCTCATGAAACTTTACTCCTTTAATGCTCTTACTCTTCCCTAAAGCAGGTATCTAATTTTAGGTCTGCTTTGTAGATAGGGAAAACTGAGTCATAATAACTAATTTGCTTGTTCCAGCCCCATAAATACTGATGTTTAGGTCTGAGGTTACAGTCTATCCCATCTTTTTGAGTCCCCGTTCTTTTTTCTGACTGTCAGTAAAACATTGCCTCACAAATTTGTCTCTGTAATTGTAATCTAACAGCGCAGGCTTTGGCTTTATCCAATAACTTCCATTTGTAGTGGCTTTCACATAATCTTCTGTTTCAAGTGTGCAGACATGCACTTGAACACTTTGTAATTAAGAGACACATTCACTTACAATTAGGGAAACAATGCTTTAAGTACAGTTTACTATATGATTGTCTTAAATACAACAGTGGAAATTACAAGTTGCCATGCCTAACGATTTTTCTCTGTAGAGAACAGATCTCCTCCTGCAAGCCCACATCCCGCTCCACGTCTCTGCTGAAAGTTATAGGTGGAAATTGTTTCACATTTTCAGCTGAAATGCAAGCCCTCCTTCTCTGATTTGAATGCTGACACGAGCAATTGTATCATAACATACTATGCTGACACATCTTTGAGTGAACGTATGCACTTCGGTATAGGTTCTCATTGTAACCACCTAGTACTGAAAGCTGCATCTTGTCTAAGGGTCTAGCATAGTAGTGAGAGAAACCAACCGTGCTAACAGATTGCCAGCAGGTTGAGCAACGGTGATGATTTCCCACCTTTGCACTAAGCAAGTAAGCACGCATGTAATGCAACTAGACTGTCTTTCCCAGTATTTCTACACCTCTCAACTTGCAGATGACCTGGTTATGTTTCACACTAACAAACTGGTGTGAACAACTCCAAGGCCCCTCTTAAAAACTCAGATTACACATGGGAAGCCTGATATACCTCAAAGTTAGCCCTGCTTTGAGCAGAGTTTGGACTAGACAGCCTCAGACGTCCAGTCCTTCTGCACCTGAATTAATCTGTTCTATAAAGTAGAGATCAAAAGTGCCATCCAGCATAGGTTCTGCTTGACAAATTCAGCTCTGCTGTAAGACTGCAGAAGCAAAAAAAGTTACAACATTTAGAGCAATTCATTTATCTGTAACTCATAAAATCTGTGTAGTCTATTAATGCTGCTAAGGAGTCTCCTGTCATAAAAGCTAACCAACAGTAGACTTAGCTACACCTGTGACTACAGTTTGGCTCCAAATGTATTAAAAATACAAATAAAACCTCCCTGGGGAAAAAAAAATAAAAGTAATTCTGGAGAATATATAAGCAACTAAAAATTTGTTTTCATTGTATTTATTTTTGCAGATTTGTGCCTCTCTACATCAGTAATGCTCACTCTT
>NW_008825071.1:4540846-4546113 GCF_000699105.1 Pygoscelis adeliae
CTTCTTTTAACAGGTGGTCAGTACTTGATGAAGTCACTTAAACTTCAACAGGACTTGGCAATCACTGATTCTCTTTGAAGAATCTTTCCAATTGCCTCTGTTTATTGAACCATAGAAATAGACTTCCTTGCTGGAGTTTGTATTAGGATAATGAGCCAGACAGCTGACCAGTCAGATTACCTTAAGCAGCAGCAAATGCAGTATCATCATTTACAGTAGCTGTAGGATTCATTGTTCCAGCTCAATAGAATACCAAGAATTGCTTTAGTTGTTTAATTGCTGTTCTGATCTTAAAGAATGAAAGAACATATTAAAAACTAAGTGAACTCCTTTTTAGTGAAAAATACAAGAAATATAGAAGATTTTCATTACTTCCATCTAAATATTTACTTGACTTAGAATCCACATAACTCCTGAACAAAGCAATCAAATGAGAATTACAATTTAAAAGACCAGCTATATCAATGTTAAGGGTATTGTGACAACACAGTGACAGGCCCTTTATAAACATATAAAACACCTTTTCCACAGTTCTGCTTATGTTGACATTCATTTCCATGCTCTCCCTTCCATCACCCCTGCCTCTAAGAAAAAAAACAAAGTGTGTATATCTGAGCGTCCAGAAGAAATTAGGAGGAACCTTAGAAATTGGGAGGGTTCCCAGGCTTCCCACTGAGGAAGCAGAAGAAAGCCTGATAGAATAAAGATACTTAGAAATCCCAGTTTGCCAGCCTACAGGGTAAAGAAGTCCCCTAGCTACACATAATGGCATCTTGGTCAGGCTTTGGGTCTGCTGGGTGGGTGCTGACGCACATCTGAGGACCCTGGACACTCACTAGGCAGGACATCAGAAGTCCAAGGGCCAGAAGCCCAATACCACAGGCTTTGGGAAGTTCACCTTGTGTTTTTCCCCTCAAATATAGGTTTCAGTGAAGTGCTTTTTCACCAGTTCAGGAGCAGTCTACCTGGCAGGAATGTAATGAATTTTATGAGCTTGGCCTAATAACAGATTTCAAAAAGAAATCAGGTGCTAAGCACTTCTGATGGGTGTAGAGTAAAGTTTATCTGTGCCCTTGTTCTGGTTCTGTAAAATGGAGATACCCATAATTCCTACTATATCACATAAATTAAATGGAAACCATTATACTAACAGACTGTAGAGATGCTTTGACACTCAAATAATGAGCACAGCATAAAGGTATCTCACCTAAAATGAAGTCACCCACTTTTAAGACATGGTGTAAAGGAAACATTGCCAGCTTCTGTATTCTTGCCCTGCAATTCTCAGTAAAACAAAAAAATGACTCATTTGAACATCACAGTCATTTCAAATCTTGGCAAAAGTCAAAAAGGAGTAGCCAGGTTTTGGCTGAGGAAAGGTCACCTTCAATTCTGCCTTCCTTTTAGGTGCACATAGTCACTCAAGTACCGTATTCATGAAGAACGATCACATAGGATTGTACAATGCTTAGTAGGCTACAGCTTTGATGAGGGGAGGTCTGCAGGTACCATCAGGATATAAACGACAGTATTATCCAACGGGGTAGAACATGCAAGCAAATGTGTTTTATATGATCAAGGCCTGATCCCACTAATTAAATTCCTGGTTGGAGTGTAGATTTGTCATTGTCTTACATAGTACCAAATTTTACCCACGTGTTATCCACCATTAACCAAAGAAAAACTGATCACTCCTTCATCATATAAATTGATCTCTCTGTGACTTGGCAAAGAGTCAGAGCAGTGATGATATTGACCCTGTAAGAATATTAGGTCCAATGCCCAGAGACATTAACCTTTGTTTAACCAAAAGGTAAATCTCTTGATGAAAGGCAACATTTTATTACTACCTACCTACCACAAATAGCTCATTTCTTACTACTATAACTCAGCTGCTGGTAGTGAAGAGCAAAACTTGCATTTTACTTTCAGAGACTCTTAAGTAATTCACATTGAGGTCATGGATCAAACCTGATTATTACAGTTGTAATGACCAAGTCCTGCAAGGTGTTACGCCCAGCACAGAGCGCTGAATTCTGTAGAGAGAGGTGGAGGCTGTGAACAAATTACTTTTAGTTAAGAACACCAACCAAGTTGCAGGAAGAAGACGGCCAAGCAGGAAAGATGTGCTTGACTTCTGGGGCAGTATTGATCCTTACAATTGCCCCACTAATGATTTCTTCTGAGAGAGCCCGCATAAAACTGAGTAATCACTTTTATTGTCTCAGTTCAGAAACAGCTGAAAATCCTAGAGCTGTTGGTACTTTTCCATGGCATTTGAATTAATGACTGGCAAGATTATGTTGCCAAAGGCCCATCAAGTGCAATCTCACCCCAATCACCAGTGTTTGCTTCATCCTCAGCATAGTCTCTCATGTTTTGAAAGCATCTTGCCTTTAATCAAACACATTAAGCCAGCACTATGTCAGGTCTTTCCTTGCATGTTTCTCTGCTCTGTAAGATCAAGTTCTGCCCATAACCATGTCCCTGCATTGTTTCATGACAGATGGGTTTCTGTGGCATTCTGCATACCCTGCTTTGGTTGTACCTGCTCAGCTTCTACCACAACACTGTCCTTAAGTTATGATTTTCTCTCAATAGAGTTTATTTATCTTTATTAAAAGCAAATGTTATTGGGGCTTTTGAAATGTGTAGGCCTACATGGTAGGCCGCAGGAAACAGTACTGCTTTCCAGATTTAATATTCTTTAATGTGTTTGTTAACAGAACATTGACATCTGCTTAATGCTCTCTTTACAAGAACCTATCAGATCTCGCCTTATGTATTTCTTGCCAACCTCAACTATCAGCATTTACATTTACGAAACAGAACATGAAGTAAGTAACGACGCAGCTTAAAGTTCCAGAACTAGTATCTTGCATAAACTCTTTTTTTTTAATTATTATTTTGGAAAGTGCATCTGCTCTTTCAAAAACTTTTAATCATGGTGATCTCATGCACTGAGCTGCCGTTTAAACAAAAGCCACCCATTTACTGTAAAGCTACAAAGCAGAGATGAAAAGCAATGAACTCCGCGATAGATAGTTAATACATAGCTGTCCTCTTCGTGCCAACACTGCCAGCAAAGCTCTAGTGCAAATCAGTTGCCTCACTGGAGAGAATTTTTGGCAGCCTAAAAAGAAACAGCAGCAACTCAAGTGTGTTTCTGAACCTTGCTTATAAGACCAGTCTCATGTACTGTAAACTCTTGCTTGCTGTTTTTAACCCTTGGGCTCCCATGTTTTGTTTTCATTTTGTCAAAGCAAAGGAATGTGAGAGAGATGTCTATTAGACCTCTTCACTCAGCCCGAGGGTTAATTACTCAGATTGGTAGACATTTGAAAATATTATGTTACCTCTAACGGCAAAATTGATAGAAGCTTGTTTCAGACTCACTTTATGTCATTATGGCAGATTAAATTAACTAATCATAAATTATGCTGGCTAAAGTACATCTGCTACTCACTAAACCTGCAGAAGGAAGGGAAGGGGATTTTTTTCTGAATAAGAAGTAAACGCCATGCAGCAAATTAAAGACTTTTTCGAACCGATAAATATACAGTCAAACAACAAAAACTGGAAGCATCCCAAAGATAGCAGCGACAGATCCTGAAGACCATGACAGCAAGTCTAACACTGAACCTGTAGCTGCTGCAGAATAGCATCAACACTGAGGTGCTGCAGGGGTATATCCACAGATCAGAGTAAAAACTGTCCATTAAAGAATAAAGAAGGTCAATTAAAGAAGAATAAGCATGCTCACATTATTGTTAGATATCTTTGGATACCAGAATGATTGTAAGAGGTGCATGTTTGCAGCCCCTACTTCCAATGTCACCCTCCGTTTTCTGTTCAAAGCAGCTGACTACACCATTTCTATTTGTTTCCAAGGAAAGGGTAGATGTATACGTCACGGATTTAGAAGCCAATATATTTTAGTGATCCTCCTGTTACCTTCCGCATTGCAGGGTGCAAATGTGACAGCTGATACCATGTCAGTATGATTGAATTCCTAAACAGGGCATGGACAACTGACGTTAGAGATGTGTGGGAGGAAAGGACAGAAAACACAGGCATTCGAGACCGCTTCTGTGCAGTATAAACTGAGTCCCTATCCGTAAGCTCATGGCAGACTAGCTCGTTCGACCACATTAAATGACAATTTTCTTTCTTTTGGAAGAAAATAAGGAAGAAATGCATTATTATATTGTATTACATGTGGATTCACATATGCAGTTGTCAGTTAAAAAGCATGTGCTGGTTCTGACTGGGATGGAGTTATTTTTTTCCATAGTTGCGAGTATGGGGCTATGTTTTGGATTTGTGACCAAAACAGTGTTAATAATACAGGGATGTTTTCGTTACTGCTGAGCAGTGCTTACATAGAGTCAAGGCCTTTCCTGCTTCTCACACCACCCTGCCAGCGAGCAGGCTGGGGGTGCACAAGAAGTTGGGAGGGGACACAGCCGGGACAGCTGACCCCAACTGACCAAAGGGATATCCCATACCATATGACGTCATGCTCAGCATATAAAGCTGGGGGAAGACGAAGGAAGGGGGCGACGTTAGGAGTGATGGCGTTTGTCTTCCCAAGTAACCCTTAGGTGTGATGGAGCCCTGCTTTCCGGGAGATGGCTGAATACCTGCCTGCCGATGGGAAGTAGTGAATGAATTCCTTGTTTTGCTTTGCTTGCGTGTGTGGCTTTTGCTTTACCTGTTAAACTGTCTTTATCTCAACCCACGAGTTTTCTCACTTTTATTCTTCCAATTCTCTCCCCCATCCTACCAGGGGGAATGAGCAAATGGCTGTGTGGTGCTTAGCTGCCGGCTGGGGTTAAACCACAACAAAGCAGAATGTTGTTTTGGGATGACCAGATAGCTTGCTCCTGTCTAGGAAACAAGCTTGCTGAACACCTCCAAAAAGAGTCTATGACAATCAGTCTCCCAGTGAGCATGTTTAGAAGGGGGATAAACAAAGGATTGACAAATCTATTGTGTTCCTTCAGGTGTCACAGAGACTTATGAATGTTTGGGGGCATCCGAATATCCCAAACTTAGTTAAAGTGTAAACTCTCAACATGCTATAAAGTCTTCTGGAAAGGTGCAGTACTCTGCTCACTTGTTCCCAGGTTCCTACTCCATCAGTCCCCTGAAGCAGGTGATGCTCTTAGTACCATCTGAGTCCTTTTCCCTCATGTTTCCATCCCATTTCATGTTCTCTGAACAATATTCCCCAAACCATCTTCTCTGCATGATGCATACTTCTA
>NW_008825071.1:4546131-4576110 GCF_000699105.1 Pygoscelis adeliae
ACAAGGATTTAGAGGGAAGCAGCAAGGAAGGGAATTCTGTCCCTCACCAATATGCAGGAGGCAATGATGAGGTTTAGTCCTGCAATGAAAAAATTCTAAAAACTTCCTCTGAAAATAAAAGAAAGCTTAGATCACCATCAGTCACTGGGTAACCTATTTTAAGCCCATCAGAGCCAGTGCGCTGTTCTCATGTTGCTAATTAAAAATGATAGATTCATCAATTAATCTCTCTTCCTGTCCCCTAGTCTTGTTACAAGATTTTTCAAAGGGACAAATGGTAGTTAGATGCCCACAAGTATCATTGCAGCCCTGAAAAGTCGTGCCTTTGTCAACATGAACCCGACCTTGTCTCTTTAGACTATGAAATGACAAAAAGAAAACCATAGGAAACTTTGCTACTCTGAAAAACACAAAAAAATTATAATTTGGGAATAATCTTATCCTCTGTACAATGAATATTGCTACATAAATCCTTCCTGGGCTCCAATCCGAACTTGCTCATTGATAGATAAATAAGCCTCTGTTAAATTTGGCAGAGAGAGATGTCCTAAGCTTAGGCTCTTAATTGAAACTCAATTGCGATACTTACTACAGAGCAGTCAAAAACACTCCACTATTTAGGAAAGAAGCAATGAAGGCAATCTATTTTTATTCACATTGAAATGGAGACAAAGATAAAGGTCCTGCTGTTAGCTTAGCAAAGTGCCAGCCACATAAAGCAAGCCAATGAAATGGGTTATCTTTTCCCCTTTCAATATATGTATCACTGGGCAGTGAAAGAGAATTGGGGTGTACAAGGTTAACAAGCCAGCATCATGTTATGAAGCAAACGATAAAATTGTCTTACAGTTCTTAACTCTGACCTGTTCCAGCGAAAAGCTGCCAAGCAGAATTATGTCATCCTGAACCTCTCTCTCAAACTGTTCGATATATGAAGGAATCACTTCATCTTCAAGCTCCCTGTGAAGGTCACGTGCCTTACTGGAGCTGACAGGCATCATGGAGTCTGGAAAATCTTCACTGGCGACACAGGCTGCTTGAAGCAAAAGTGGCAGATTATCTCTTAGCAAATGGGAGTTCATTCACTGGTTTAGTACCTTCTCAGTTAACATGTTTGGCCCACCAACATTTTAAGACAACAATTCACTCTGTAAAATGAACACTAATAAATAACAGCAGTAGAACAACTGGTGGGTTCCAAGTGCCGTTACCAGGAAAACTCTCCTCAAGAGCAACATCTGCACACAGGGATGAATTTAGCATGTGCAGCTTGTTCCTTAAATGATTTTTAAAAGGAGTGCTCTGCATTTCCCCAGTGACTTCGCTCCCCTGTAAATCTTAAAGGAGTTTAGATTTGGAACGACTTTGGCTTTCATTTCTGAGGAAGAGGAGGAATAACTGCAATTGAAAGGGAGTTTTAGGCAGAACCACACCAAGCATTTCATCTTCCTCCCACTCACCCAGGAGGATCAGATTCCTCCCCCAAGTGTGTGCATGCAGCTCCTGCCTAATTAATTGGGTCCAGTTTTGCTCTCACCCACATCATTTCCCTGATTTCACTGTGGTGACGTATGCAGAACCAAAGGGTACATGCTGCACATAAACAAAAATAAATCGTATTCATAAAGTCAACCTTAAAGAGAAGCTGTTTCCTTTTTTCAGTTTAATTCATCATGCTACATAAAAAATAGATCTATTCATTGATACCTGCTACAGTACTAATACTAAGTTTGGGTCATAAATAATAAAGACTACTATTTTTCTCATTTCTCCACATTAGGATCACTAAGAAATGACAGATATCAGGTTGTCCACACTGACTATCTTTCTGGCCTCATATTTCCGTGTGCAAGTGCATGTTTTTATAGTTCTCTGTGCCTTTCTCTGCAAGAAACTGCCATATCTAGTTATTTGTTTTTCTCTTTGTCCATCCTAAAGCAGTTAAAAGATTTTTTTTTCTCACTCCTCTTTGAAGTCTCTCATTTTCTAATGAAGACCAGAAAAGGAAAGATAAAACTAAGACTATTAAAATTTTCAGTTGTGCTCACTCCTCATTGTTTAATGACTTTAATTGTTGAGCCTCCGAGTACTTAAATCACCTCAGTGCCACCAACACACAGGAAGAAGGGTGGGTTTTTTATTTAATTGCAACAGGATACAATTCAAAATCATGTTGGGGGAAGTGTACAGATATAAACAACCCAAACCATTACCTTAGGGTACACAATCTCTTCATGTAGCATCTTACAAACCTAATGAAAAGTGATTTGACCTACAACTATTAACTGCAAAAATAAAACAATATTTACATTTAAATTTACTGTAACATTAAGGGTTTGGCTAGGAGAGAGAAAATCCAGAAAGCACTGGAAAAGGAAACATTGCCAACAGCAGAAGACACAGCATCGCTTGCTCCCCTCAATGCTGTGTTTTACTCAACGGGCCATATGCTCAGCTGTTATAAATCAGCTGCTTTAATGCTTTCACAGGAGCATCCTGGGAAGACTGTACATTCCTATCTCAGGATCCTCTGGATGTAGAGAGATAGTCCTTATATATCAAAAAAGAAAAAAAAACATTCGGTTCACAAAGACGACCATGCAGTGATTCATCAAAATATCCTTTTTCTTTTTTGCTATTGTTCTTTTTGTGAGGAATCGTATCAAGTGAACTCAGTTTTGGTGGAAGACACTGGGCTCATTAGCACATTTTGTGGAAAAAGAGCAAAAGAAGAGAGAGAACATTTTCAAAAACCTTTTAAAGGGAAATAACTACTAAAAATAGAGATAAATTACAATTCAGATTTGAAAAATATTTGATGGAAAGATACATATGTTCATTTAAGCACATAGAAAAAATGTTCATTTGCCTGAGCTGGAAACGGGGAGAGAACAAGGTGGTTCAGCTGGTCTATTCCTTCCACGCTGGCTTTGCAAAGAGACCTCTGAAACTCGGTCACCATCAGGTTGCTCCTTGTCTGAACTGACCCACAGGTTACAGGCTTGAGCTGCTGCCACAGAGCAATGCTTCACCAAACCAAAGCTTCCACCTCCTTGCTCTACAGAAGTAACCATGGTGTTAAAAATGTTACTACTTTGTACACAGGGGACGAAATGGCTGAAAATTTATGAGGAAATTCATTGATAGATTGATAAACTAATTAAAACCCGGCTGCTTCAAGTTGTTAGCATCTGTGTCAAACTTTTCATTGCCTCGGCTGTACTTAACACTGCGAGTCATACTTTCCACATAGTTTAAATCACTGCTTCTCCTTAGCACAGGCTGTATTTGCAGATGCTGTGCTGTAATTAAAACAGTCTCTGTGGTATTAGCTTGGCTGCTTGTAACTTCATTTACTCCTGCATTTGTCCATCAGATAGCAGTGGTTTATATACTGAGATGAGAATTTAAATGGTAGGTTCACCAGCAGACTACACCTGAGCATGGGTTTGAATGTATAAAGCAGCTATAAACTCCACATGGAAAATGCATTTTGGCTGTCTGGTTCTAGAAGACTCTGTGTATAAATTGCAGCTTTAAAAGTACATCACCAACGGCTCATGCATCAGTTTCAAACAACTAAAATGCTGCAAAACACTGCACTTAAATTTTTAGGTTGTTGCCAAAGAATAACATAATAGAAAATATTTTTTATGGTATTCACCTAGCATCATTTTAGATGCACATGGATCACAATCTTACATTGTTTGAGAGATTTTATCCCTAGATAAAAAATATACAGTCTACAGCTTTCTCTAAAAAACAAACCACCAATGTTGCCTTTTAAGTTGCCTTATAATATGAACTAACACGTACCACAAGAGTCACCAACAGGTTACTCAGCGAGAAAATGCTTTAAATATACAATTATACAAATTCTGAGCCATGTTCTTTCCTTTCCTTTGGGGATCATCTATTAATTAGGACTGTATGACTACATGATTTTTCAGCTCAGTGGTCAAATGAAGAAAAGAAGCAGTTCTGTAAGAGTGGAACCAAATGAATCCTAGTTTTCTATGGATTTTCTGATGTCTAATAAGGGTCAAACTCCCATATTATCTTTTCCCTCAGTGGAGACATTGATAATGCTTGTCTGCTCTGCTCAGCTGCCCACTTCCATAAAACCGGTAAGGAAGTCAGACCTGTGAGACTTGCTCTCTGTTAAAAAAAAGGGTTTGGAAGTGAACAACAGATTCAAAAATTGGGAGGGAGAAACACAGACAGGCAGAAATAAATACAGACTGAGGTGCACACAGAGGTGGAGATGGCACAAGCCTCACTTCCTCAGGAAAATCTTGCTCTTTTCTGAATTTTATTCACCCAAGCCAAGAAAAGTAAAAAATTCAGCTAGGACGGGGCACAATATTCACCCACAAGACTAGCTTGGATACCCATTATGGCACTTTTAAGAAATAAAAGCACTGAGGCACCGCTCGAGACAGGAGACAGCAGCAGGCTGTAGCATCTCCCCCACTCACTGCCTTCATGCCTACACGGGGGGCTATGACGTGCTCCTGGAGCGCGAGACACGCGTGTTAATGCATTTGCTTGCCCTTGAATTGAATCGATGAGCTGGCAGCTCAGCAATCTTGGCAGCCTCAGCGCGAGATCACCATCCACAGAGCACACTGTGTACGTTCAGATGGCTTTGGATGGATGAGAGATTTGAACCTGTCTCACACCCCACGTAGCCAAACAGTAATAAGAGCATTTTGCCTCTCATGGTGGTTTGATAAAACTAGTTGGAGAAAAAGACATTTTTAGTTCAAACATACCAGGTGAGTTTAAATTATAAACATTTGAGGAGATCAGCGAAACCTTATTTCTCTCTAAATATGCTATTTGCTATTATCCTCTGTAAAGCATCTCTTCATCTTAACAATATTCATTAATGCTATTTGTAATATAATATAAAGTTTTAGGGCACCTAGCTGAAGGAGAGAGTAACGACCGATGGATGGGGAAGGCTTCCCCTTCGCTTCCTAGTTCCCTTGCTTAAAAGTGGACAAATACACGCGGTGCAATTCAGCTCACTTACCTTTAGCCATGCAAAAAAGCAATGGTCAAGTCTAAGTCAGCTGTCCAAGACCCTTCTAGAGCCAAAGGAAAGAGAAGAACTGCTTCCAGGGCACGATTTGTCTAATCAGCTAAGAGGTGTCTGCGTGAGGTGGGCTGAACCACTGCCCAGAGGTGCTTCTCTCCCCTTTCCCACCACTTTGGGGGAGCCCCAGAAGCTAACTTTCAGAAAGCTAATGGAAAGGGTGCTGGACCCCACCCTGGGGCAGCCTGTAAAATGACATCAGGACATTTTCCTTAATCATACAGGGTTATTTTGATGATAAAGTTATTGAAGAATATGAAATGCTATAAATATTGGTAGACTGGGACTACACAAGTACCACAGAGAGATACCCCATGTCAATCTTCCCTATAGAAATAATGTTGACTTCACAGCCAAACTTGTTTTTATTTTGATCTATGTTGTTGCAGGATAAAAGCAACAATCAACCTGCGGCACTGCTATAATCTTTCTCAGTAATGTGGAGCTCTACATTAACATGCAACAATAGAGAGCTTGCTAATAATTTGTTAAAGGTTTTTGCTTAAACTATCTGCATGAATTTAGCTGTGATGGTTGTACTTTCTTTTTCTTGCATTTAAAATGAGACAAAATGGGTTTCAAAGATGTTACTGATATGCCCAGTGCCAGCTCAAGGATTTTGCAACCCTAGGCAAACGAAAATGTTTGCCTCTTCTAGAACAAAGTTGCTCACAAACTAAATAGTCATAAAACATGTTGCAACTCCTGGAGCTCCAGTGCCGTAGGCAACCGCCTGCTCTGTCTCCCTGACAGAGTAGGTCTTGTGAATAACTGAAATATAACAGGAAACCTCATACTGATACAAAGAACAGAAAATGCTTTTGCACAAAAGGCCTCTGCTGAAAAAGGAGGGGGGATACCCCAAAATATGAGGGCAGCCCTGAGCTGGCGCTTGTTCATATGTCACTTCTCCTAGGATGAACCAGAGGAGAGCAGCAGACATGCACCTTGTGTAAAGGTTGTGGTGGTAACAGTCTCATCAATCAACTGGGTGTTAAATAATGCCTGTAAAAGTAAGTGAAGCCAAAGTAAGGCTGTTGGCTTGAGGTGAAGAAATCTCTTCTCCTGCACTTTGTTGTTTTTACTGTAGGTGGAACACCAGTTTGTATTCTCTAACAAAGCCACAGAAAACATTTTCTTACTCACCTGGTAGTGTAAATCCTTATGTTGATAACCTCAAACACTGTATGACATGACCCATACATCTGACAAATGGCCCACCCATTTATGAGCTTAAATAAGGATTTAGATTTCTAGCTTTGAGCACATAAAAAATATTTCCAGTCTTCTTTCATAAGAGTGGAATTCAACATGCAATGAAGCAGCCTAGAGAAAGCACGCCACTTAAGTTACACTTAAAACCACATAAACATGACTCAAAACAAAAACATTTGGGCAAAAAGATCTTACAGGCTCCCATTAAAATCAATGTCCCTTTTGTTTCTGAGTTCAAGGGGATAGATTACCCATTCTCCTCCCCACAACCAGAGTCAAGAGTTCTATTTTTCTTTATGCAACCGATTTTGTTATTTACCTTGGAAGTCCAGCATCTTGTTTTCTTCATCTAGAAGCTTCATCAGTTTACTGTACAGGATTTGCTCATCAAATTTCACAGGATCTTAAAAAAACAACAACGAAACATCTATTGTTTCTTCCAGTAGTATTTCAGGAAACACTATTTTAAACTATAAATAAAGATATAAAAATACAAAAGTTAAGAAACCATTTGACACTTAAAAATAGTTTTCATAGTGCTAGTTTCATAGCAGAGGTGACTGTCATTTTCTTCTGAGTTATGAAAGACAGTTTAAAACAAAAAAAATATAATCGTATACTTTTAAATAGTGAACAATATTATAGCTTGATCTGAACTGAAACTGGTTTACTAATTCTGCCAATAGACTAGTTGAAATGATTATTTATATTCAAATTGCTAGATGAACTCTATTTGACTCAATAAAAATCAAAGTACCTAGTTTCTTTTCTAATGTGATTTTGGATCCTTATTAGAAATTTTACCTTGCTGTCCATAATACTAACATGTTATCTAATATGAGTAGTCATTACAGCACACTGAATTTTGATTTTGTGGGTAGTCAGTCATTCAATTTCCCAGTAACGTGCAGATTTTAAACAGGAGTAAGAGACACACACACGTACCTTTTTCCACGAGACCTAAAAAATTACTTCAAGTGTCTATATTCAAGGGATAAATGACCAACTGAGACTGTCTTCTCTCCAGATCTCCCAGACCCTGGCTTCTCTAAGTTGGTAGAAGACAGATGGTAGAACACCAAAGAAATTCATACAAGGTAGGTGAACTGAAGTACAGCTACAAGCGACCTTGGGTGGCTCTTTTTAAGTGCCCGATAAAATCAAAGAATGAATTTTCTTTACCATGAAATTTCAGAGTCAAGTTTTTCAGTAACACTGAGCATTCAAAGAGGGAGGCTTCTGCAAACCTCTTCTGCAAGTACAGAATCTTTTACATTTCTTTTAGCACGTAACATTGAAATGTTCCTTTGGTGAGGGGGGAAGCAAATCTATAGTGGGGTGTTGTTTGTTCTCAGGGCATTATCAACTCAGACAAATTTCCAGAACAAACTTAATTTATCAAATATAGAAAAGATAATTGCTAATATCTTCATTTTCACAGGATAACCCATTAAAGAATCCCATATGATGAACACATTAAAATTATAGTTAACTTTGTGTAATAGAGTTAGTGGCTGAAGATTTGCTTTTCACTAGCTATTCTCTTTGGGCATTGGGTCTGACTTGCTTAAGTCATAGGAAGAGTGTAACTTTAAAGTGTGCCCTGATTTCTTCACCTTGTTCTGCTTTTGTCTCTTGTTAGTGACAAGCTGCTAGCTGGAAAGAGGAGGTAAATGAATACGGTTTCAAATCAGTGGGTGGCCATGCAGGACCAGACTTCAGTTCTGACTGTCCTTTTAATTCCGTCCACTACATACAAATGTAGATCCACTTATTTAACGCTTCTGCAAGGAAAAGGAAACCAGACAACGAGCCTGGTTTGTGAGTATCACTGAATCAGACTGGCTGAGATGGGAAGGGATTTCTGGAGGTCAGCTGGTCCAGTCCCCCCTGCTCAAACAGGGCCACCTAGAGTCAAGTTGCCCAGGACCATGTCCAGATGGCTTTTGAATATCTCCAAGGTGGAAGACTTGCTCTTGGTAGAGGTGTTGGTAAACATAGCATTATAACTGCTCTGCAGATGTCAATGCAACCAACCTGAGGCCAGTACCATTGCTAAAAGACCTTTAACAAACAACTGTTACCCCAACCTTTGAGTGACATTTTTGCTGGGGAGAAAAAGGAGGAATGCCAAAGGACAGCTGTTCACACATGGATCTCGGGTCTAGACTGATATGCAAGTGCCTAAAATCACCTCTCCACCCCCATCCCCAGAACTGGACAGACTTTCTCAGAGATTTCGTCCATTCCAAATTTTTTAAAAAATAAATAAATAAATAAATAAATTAAGTGTATCACTCAGCCTCTTCAACACAGGCAAAAGAACATTTTCTTCTGATGAAAACTGTACTTCCATGTATCCCTTATGTCACCACTCTATCCATACATGTTTTCAGGCACAGACAATTACAGAAATCTAATCTGCTTTTTATTCTCTGGTTATGAAGCAGATAATGACTCATGAAGTCTATTCATAAGATGAACCAAGACATTACCAACAGAAAAAAAAAAAAAAATCTTTCATTTAAAAACTCTGAGCCAGAAGTTGACTTCCAAGGTATTACATTGCTGTCCTATACAACAAATGGTGAAATTACAGGGGTTAGATGTAATTCACCCTTGATAAACCTTGATTTTTTTCACCAGTACACAGAAATTCAAGCTACTGATGTGTATTACAGCCTGCTTTTCTCAGTCACACAAGTTTTTGCCTCAAAAGTTTAAACTTCTATATCTACTCAAAGTTTCTCATGAATTTCAGAGATGACCTACTTTGATACCCTTTAGAGTAGACAAATTTTTTAAGCTTTGACTACAACTGCGTGTCTAGAGAGTCTCTGCAGTACAAATAAGCACAAGGTTTAAAAAAGCGAAGGGCTAGGAAGGTAACACAGAAGAACTGGGTCTTGCGTGCTATCGGGTTGTTAGTGCTTAACAACAGGAGCTGGGCCAAAGCATTCAGTGCATAGCTAAGCACTTCATTACCATGATGATGTTCTTACTTAAGTCCATGCAAATTCAGGCAGGCCCTTTCCCACCCTTTTTTATCTAAAAGCCATGACAGGGAAGGAGAATTTCCTCCGCTAGACAATACCTCCTGGTTAATCTCTCTCATACTTATGCATAACTTCTGTTCTCCCAGCTCTGCAGTCACACCCTCCCACTCCTCCCTATCGCCCACAGACAGCAAAGCTAAACATCTCAGCTAAATTGGCAAAAAGAAAACCAAAAAAACCTCCTTGCGTGCTAGGAAATTTTACGGACTCCGGGGTTTCCTTCTGTTAGGCCAACACACTTTCAGCTCAGTAATAAAATTGTTCTCCAAGAAGGACTTTGGAAGCAGGGTTGCAAAAAAGCTACAGCTTAGTACTCAGTTCTGGACTAACTTCGTTAATTAAAGAGAACATGGTGTAGACAATGTTCTCGGAGCATGCTTCATTCTGCTACGGTAGCGGAGTGAATACAGCACAGCCTCACTTTTACCCATCCATTAACTCACTGTCCTTGATCAAAGACTTTGTATACTGCCTATCGTGTTCAGAGCAGTTAAAGCTTATAATTTAAATTGTAAACCTCAATATTTAAATAGAACTGCATATGTGATCTTTGTCACCTCATTTTCATGAATGGAAAAGAATATACTGACACTAAAATTACATACTTAATTCTGCCTCACCTTCTTCACTGACCTCCATCCCACACTGCCTTGGGTTTATTTCCTCATCCATCAACGGGTCAAAGTAATTTCTGCTGTATTCATTTCCTGTGGAAAGCACATGAAGTAAGGGTCAGCGATTATTAGAAGCACATGAACCAAAATGTTAATTTTGAAATCGACACCAGCAAGCAAAGGGGCATTTTTTGCTACTTTATAAGCTTAATTTTTTTAACAAGTCCTCTAAGCCTACTAGTACTGCAATTATCATCTTGTGAAAGGTCAGAAAAGGTAATTCTGGAAACAAGTGCACTTTATGTTACTTTTGCTCAGGAACTAATGAGAAAAATTCTCAAATTTAGATGATGGAAAGATAAGAAAAATTTTAAAAAAATCCAGTATCCCCAACATAAGCCAAATTATTCTTGAAACACATTGTACACATTCAACAACAAGTGAATTGCCCATGCTGCAGAGGAATTTGTGTTTCACAGATGACCCCTCCAATTTCAACAGTTTTAAATTTCACCACTGAGGTTTCAACGTCTGGTGCATCTTTAATACTGTATTCAACCAGAGAAGTGTTTAATTACAGAGGAGATACTAGAATACTGCCTCATTAATCTGAACAGCAATTATATTCAGTTGGGCTAGGTAACTAATCCAAGATTTTGATGGGATAAAAACACTCATTTTAGCACTTTCCATTTCAACAGCTAGTTTTATCTGCTCTTTAGAAACTAATCAAGTCTACAAAAAAAAAAAGTCATTTGTTAGACTTATCAAGGAATAATGCAGCATCTAGCTGGGAGGAACTCCCAGTAAAAGCCAGAAGAATTTTCTTTACACAAGGGAGGAGGGAGGGCTTTTTCTTCAAAGCATGTCCTTCCTTCAGCAAAAGTGCTACACTGTTAAAACCATCCTCACGTTCATTGGGTTTGCAAACAGAGCAAATTATTGCTAAAGAGAGAAAAAGTAAAATAATTAAGCCCATAACAAATTTTAAAATTGCTTGAATAGACATAGTTCTATATCCTGGAAAATACATAAGAGCTAAATGTACAAGGGGGTTAATTCATCCAAGATACATTATAGTAGTCTACAGTGTATTTGGTTTAGGATCAAAAATAATCCAAGCAGCAGCTCTTTTTCAGAGACTAAATGAAACTTTGATATGAAACTAGGTTTAATTTATATTTCTGGACTGGCACATTTTGACTGTCAGTCTCTGTTCCTTCAATGTAGTAAGTACAAGAACTGAAAATTTGCTTTACCTTGAGGTCTCAATAAAGAAAAAATAAATGAGTTTCATTTTTGTTACTTTATCTGTCAACAACTACTAGGCTGGTATGAATCTTGGCAGTATGTAATCAAAGTCTTATGTACTGCAATAACAGAGCCATTCTACCTTATTCACTGTAATTGTTTTTCTCTAGCACAAAGCATTGTGATGTTATATGAACACCCCTTCACATGTTGGTAAAATAATTCACCCATGTGCTAAAAAAGAAAATGATGATGCATTTCTTTATTCAATTACCTCATAGCTGTAAATGTAAATTGCTGGAAAGTATGTGGCAACCATACAAGCAATACTCAGCTAGTGCATAGGCTTTTTGCACAGTCTTAATATCACAACAGTTTTTATTGAATTTTAATACCCCATGTTCTTTATCCTGTGGGTCTGGTGTGAAACTCTGAGGAGACGACTTTTGGGCAACTCTTCCGGACAGAATAATTGGCATTTAGGAGGAAGTGTCATGTTATATTTGAGTCTGTGAGGCATGGAAACCATTATTCAAAAAAGAGACACGCTGACAAATACTATTAAACAGCTTGCTCTTTGGTCCTCTTTAAAAGAACAACCTCAACCCTTCTTTGAGGAGTATGAAATATTTCATCCGGGGCTTTGGCTCTGTCAGAACCACCCACAGCTGGAGACAGGAAGTTATGCAGAAGTAAAAAGAACAACCAGCTTTGATTTCTCCAGAGCAACGTACACACTTTAAAACCTACATAGGTAGAATGAGTGGTAAACGCAGAATCACCTCCTTATGGTGATTTTATAGATAACAAGCCATTTTAAACTGCAGGACTCCACAGAAGACTTTCAGTGAGGCTTTCTGAAGAGTTGAAATCACTGCAAACCTTAGATCACTGCTCTTGGGGGATTTTTGTAGGTATTTTGGTCTTTTTCTCCCCCCCCCAGCTCAACATACACCTTGAGAACTGGTGTGACCAGGAGGTCTGGGCTCTGGGCAGGTACTAAGATTTGTTGGGGGCAGGGGGAGTTGCTTTGGTTTTAAACTACAAAATTATCAATTTTAGTCAACATAACATACTGCCCAAGGCATTTTGCTAATAACATTTTGTGAGCATGTGAACAGATTACTAATCATTTCACATTTGCTTTTGGAAATATTTGAAAGTGTATAACATGTAAATTAACAGTCCACTAAGGAATTCACATTGCTCTGCTTCGTGGTATAAATACAGTAAAGTAAATGTTAATACAGAGCTTGCTTGCAGGTATTTCGAACAGCAGTGTATAGCTTGCTGCTTTCAGAAAGCAAGTTACTTTGAATACCTGCTCCTACAAAGACTTGGCCAACTTTAGAAGCTTAAGTCTTTGCTTTGATCCAGAGGTTCACTCAAACCCATTAACTCAATTTGAAACCCTATTCACCCCTCAAAATTGTGTTATTTCATGTGGAAAACACAATAGATAATTCAGGAAATCCGAATTGAAGTGCAAAACCACAGATTATCTACAAATTCAAATAAAAAAGGAAAGAGGGGTGTTGGCACAACAGTGACCAGGTGGGAATTTATACAGTTTAATTAAAGCAAGAAGAGTTGCTAATAAAATTAGCATAATCCTTGGATGCAGCCCATGGGACTGCACACGTATTACTAGGACTGGATGAAACTCTAAGATGGCTTTCAAGCTGAGATGTCTGTAGTCAATTATACAGTCTATGTCCTGAGAATACCACAGAAATGGCATGACTAAACTGCGTTTCTACAACGTCTTCTACTCCACAAAGAGATCAGGTAGCCAGTATCAATATCATATCAAGGGTACAGCATGGCGTTTGGATGACAGGCAATTATTCCATTCATATTGCACTATTGATCTAGATTTTTAGTTTAATGAAAGAATAGACAAAATTGCTGGATTTGTTAAGTGCCTCCTGACCAATGTAAAAATGAAGGCATTATTAATAGCCAGGTGAGCGATTACTAAAAGCTTGAATAAGCATTTACTGGTGCTTGTTTTTAGAGTGATGCTGGGTCTTCAGGATAAAAGCAAAAATTTTGGCATGAGCCAGCTTTCATTAGAAGGCAATGCAGATTATGGTCTGAGCAAACTTGCCATATTAGGTAACAGCTCTCCCTTTTCAGGCAGCAGTGTGGTCAACACGTGTCTCTACCAATGACTTGGTAGAACATTACTGGGCATTACTAACGCAACTCATAAAAGCTTTTTGCATATGATAGAATAAGACAGACTAAATTTCATCTTTCCAAGATGCTTCTGAGACAGCATTTTGACCCAAAGTGCTTTTGAAACATAGTGATGCAGCTGGGAATGGAAAAGAGTAGTCCTCCTTTCCACACAGCTGTCTTAAAGCATTGATATCAGCAGCAACTCCTGTTGGTGAACATCATGGTAAATACTCACTGTCTCCATTCAACAGAATTGAACCTATTTCCCTAGAGATACTTTTCATTTTACTTTGCAGATACGGCACTTTGGGCAGCCCAAACATAAGGTTCTGTGCTAGCATATTTCCCAGTTTCTTTATGAGAAGAGTATGCGACCGCGTGAGCCAAAGTAGCATCCTGGGGTCAGACCACAATCCTGTCAAAGAGAGGTGCCCACCTTAACTTGGCCAGCAAGAACTAAGACTTGGGATCAGGAGGAAGGGGAGAAAAGGGTCCCATCTCCTGCATTTCCAACTGCTTCACTTATTCACCCTTCAAGTCATGGTGGGTCTTGTGAGTAGCACTGCCGCTCACCTGTTTTCCTGATTCAGTACCTACAGTGACAAAGCTTGATATCTGCAAGTTGCTTCTTTGTAGATACAGACTTTTGCTTCTAATCTGCACTTTGAAAAAAATCTATAAAGAATTATAAAAAAATCATTCAAAACAATTAAAGCATAAGAGAAGAGAAAGAAGCCTGCCCCCTTAAAAAAAAATCTCACAGAATGCAGAAGTGAAGAAAAAGAAAAATCATCAACCAAAACTGCATAAGCAGTGAGAGTTCCCGGACAGTGAAAAACTGACTGGATTTCTGGCGAATTTATAGGTTCTTAGTTGATTTAAACAGTGATTTAAAACTGGAAAATAATTTAGGAAAGTTTGAAACTTTCACAAGAAAACGTTTTGAGTTTTTATTCCAAAATTGTGTTGCTAGATTTACCCACATCTAAATGTTATGAAGATGATAAAACTTTAGTTTTGAAGAACATAGTGAATTAATATGTAATCCACAAATAATGTTAACTCTCCGTTCTCATTTTGTCAAGAAAAAAAAAAAAAAAGAGAATTATTATGAGTTAACCAGAAGTTATACTTTTAGTTTGGATTTTTAATTGTCATTACTGAACCATGATATCTGTTATGTTTACCTCAGCTCGTGGCCATTACAAATGCCTTTAATTAAATTTACATAGGCTGATCTAGGTTACATATAGAAGCTGAATGCTTTAATTAAGACATATTATTATTTTAGATTTACATCTAACATTATCATCTGTAAGTATAGATAAACATTACCTATATTATTTTAGATGTAGATCTAAAATAAGTTTCCTGGGAAGCACGAAGTTATTCCAGATTATCACTAAATACATGGGGGGGATAGAGTGTTTTACACAGAGCTTCAAATTTTCATGAGTACCAGGCAGAATTCAATGAAAAATTATGCATTAATGGCATCCTCAAACTGAAGAGCATTAAGCAAGTGACTGGATGGCAGATTATGTCTTAAAAACACAGCTTATTAAACACTACCATCACCGGGCGACCTCTCAATTTTTAAAAAGTTTTAAAGGTATTGTATGTCATTTTCCTTATCCTCAGTGGAGACCGTAGGTAATGAGTAAACCACGTAACTGTGTCTTATGTTTATATTGCAAGCCTTGAATAAACTCACTTGTCAGCTTTGACAGGATGCTGGCAAAGGGGCCGTTCATGAGCCTGAGCAGCACAGATTGTGCTGCGCCTTCACCGACACTTGAAAAACACTGCACCGCACTCACGGCACCCACTTCCCCGCCCCCCCCGCCCCCCCCTCCCCCCCCCCCCCCCCGCCCCTGGAAGTCTTACCACATTTGCTGCTGTTTAAGCAAAGGTACAGCATGGGCATTATTTTTTTTTCTCTTTTTTTTTTCTTTTTTTTTACCCTGCAGGCAACAGAGGGCACTGTGCCAAGGGACACCAGTGTGAGACCTGCTGCATTTCCTGGGGAAACGGTGTTGGTCGAAGGCGTGAGAAAAAGATTTACTGATGATGACGGAGTTCATTTAGGAACGCTATTAGATAATGTGACACATGTCAATGGGGAAAATGGATACCGAGAGCTCCCAGGCTGGCAGGCTTGGCTGGTCCCACACTATTCCGGTGAGGGAACTTCCTGAATTTTGAAGGTCCGACAGCACTATTATGAAGCAAACAATTTCCAAGTGTAATAAATTAGCCTTAAAAATATATATTCAGTCACCTTCTGAAAGAGTATTTCCCAATTATAAAATGCATCCATTCTTCACAATTCTTCTCCCCCTACCTTTCACAAATTCAATTTTAGCACATTACTTAGATGAGTGCTACAGTATCCGTGTTGTTGAAATTGCATGCAATGGATCACGTTTTGCACACTACATTACACCTTGTGCCATTCTGCTGATTTCAATTGGATTACACCTTGTGTAATTCAACGCAAAATTACTCCCAATGACAACCCTTTTTATTCCTATGCATACATGGTGATCCATCATGCCTTGCATACTGGGTTTGGCATTTCCATTTCAAGCCCCTGTTGGAATCAGAACGCATGGAACCACATACACAGAACTTGAATTATTAGATATAAACTTTGCCATTGTTTAAGAAAAAAAGGGTACGGTTTTGGATCGTATTTCTGGTCCCATCCTTATGCAAATCATTTTGTCCAACACAAATAGCCAATGTTGCAAGCTCCCATTTCCTTAACATGCAGCATAAATGAGAGTTTCCAGCAGATGTTTGCTTTTTTCATCTGCGTTTACTGTCTTTCCAGTGGGTAACTGGCATCTCTTTGGAATGAAATTAGATCTGTTCAAAAAGCTTCAGCCTCTAGTTTTCCGCAAACAGACTGAATTTGATGCGCTTGCTGGTATTTTTATCGTCAAATTGGTATCCCACATGGTTCCTTCACAAAGCCCTTTTTTTGTCTGCATATTCCCAGGTCAAGGTCCTCACCCAGTTGCGCACTTGAGCAAGAAAGGGCTTACATTGCCCTGCCACAGTTGAATTGCCTTTGGCAGTAACTGTTCTTTAGCAAAGGCTTCTCTCTACTTTGGCTTTTGGTAAAGAGCAGAACTGTTCTATTTTACAGTGGGATTTTCCCTGTAGGACGCATGCAGCACCGTGTTAGGTACATCCAACCGAGCTCTGCAGCTAGGAGGTGGTGCAGCAGCGTGCCATGCAGAGACACTATTTTGCTTCCGGAAGCAGTATAGCCATGTTAATGCCATGCTGTACCTGGGCTAATTAGAAGAATAGTTTCTGGTCTTCAATCGAAAGAGCTTTCTTTCCCTTCCCCCCCCCCCCCTTTTTTTTCCTCCTCAAATGTTGTTAATCTCTGTGGGCAAATTTATTGGAGCATGATATGAGATGTTAACAGTGCCTGTTGCAGATAAAATGGTAGAATTAATTAGAGCTTTTGATTTTCGGAGATAATCTAGTTTTGAAAAAAGATTTGTGTATTGGGGATGATGGGGGGGGGAAAGAACGCTTCTTGTCATCTGGAGACAATTTTAACTTGAATCATCAACACTTAGGGTCAGACTGCCTCTAGCCTTTGTACAAGTGTGCAGGATACAGGAGAACACAATTAGCCTTTCTTTCATCTTCCATGCAAAAGCCAGAGTATCCCAGTCTCCGAAGGTGTCTATGCAACCACCAGGTGCAAGGCAGGGAGGATGCTCAAAAAGCCCCGTGCCTGGATTCTGTGGCTCACATACACAGTCAGCACCCCAGAAAGATCACAGTCTAATTTCTTCTGACATATATTCCCTCTGTATGCTTGGGCTGAAAATTTTACCTATCTTGTAGAAATGTGACCAGTGCCATCCCGCAGGGCTCTTCTCAGGATTAGTTGGACTGTGTAGCTCAGTGGCTGTGGTAAACACTAAACAGTACAAACTAGTATAAGCCACTTGCACATTTTCTGATCACAGCAGCTGAGGGCAAAATGTATTGAATGCTAAAGTAGATTAACATTTGCTTTACAGGCCTATGATAAAATGCTAAGTACAGTAGTCCTGTGTTAAGGGATTGCTTGTGACATACATCATCCATCTGAGGTTGAGCAACTGCCCTCATATTCAACCATCAGCCAAAGACGGTGCATTCCTGGAGGTTTGGTGCTTCCATCGTGACAGTTCGCTAAAAGCCCTTTGCTGGGCAGAGACTGTACCAAGCCAGCCTGAACACTAGGGCACTCTACAAAGTGTTTTGGGTTTAAAGCCCTCTGGAGAAAAGAGAAAAGCCGATATTGGCTTGCCTTGAGATCAGGCACCTGGCAACTGAGAAACAGGTGGACGTAGGTTCCTGTCACTCCAGGTTTGGGTGATCTAAGCCCAAATATTTTTCCCAGGGAAATTTGCCTATTAGACCTCCCATTGGGATGGCCAACATGAAAATTTCTGGTAAATTCAATATTTGCTGAGGGGAGGAAAGGCAGAAGAGTTGTTCAGACTTAGTCACAAGGAAACTCTGAGTGCTTTCAGAAACAAATAAATGGCACAGTTTGGCAAAGACAAGGCCACTGCTAGACGACCTTAATTTTGCAAGCAATGTGTGAAAGAAATGAATGTGATAGGAACGATCAGCGAAGAGTCAGCATAGAATCAAGAAGAGAAAATAGGGTAGAAATCACTGCAACCAATTACCTGGCTGAAAATCAGGAGATTAAGCTGAGTAAATAGTCAGCCAGTTCCCCTGGGTCACTATAACATTTAGCAGCAGTACCAGGTCTTCAGCATATAAGAGCAATGATGGGAAGCATAAGGCAGAAAGAGTTACTCAATGGCCTATTCCTGAACAATGGTCTACCGGTGACGATAAAATTTGGAATTTTGTCCATCATGGGAAATACGACAGTGAGAGACACAGACTGGCCTAACAAACAGAGCAATGGACTAGGGATCAGAGGTTTTGTTTCTATTTACATCACAGGCCTACAGGGTGTCTGCAGATAAGGCCTCATGCTCTGCCTCAGTTTCCCCACAAGCAAAGCACGCAGAAGCCTTGCACTGTGTGTCACAAGAATAGTCCTCACCAATCTGGTTTGAAAAGTGAAAAAGCCTCTGAAAAAAAACACTGGAAAGATTTCATCAGTTTCTTGAAAACAAGAATCAGTTCACAAACTCTCCTTTTGGAGAGAACAGGAGATGTTCTGTTATCCGAGGAAAGGGAATGGAAAAGTCAATATAGCACAAACATACCTGTGAATTAAGCTGTTCGGGGGCAGATACAGGCAAGTTGCAATATCATGGACCTCTGCACTGGCTATTTAATCCCCAAGTGATATGTGTTCTGCAGAGCAGCCTCCCGTGCAGACATAGTCAAATTCCAGGAGAAGGTTTTAGCTGCTGTCTTGAACACGCAGCTGACTATTCACACTCCTTCCCAGCATCCTCACTGGGATACACCATGGAGGTGTGTGAGAAGGCATCTCAAAAATAGGTGGAGGTTTTTCTAGAGAACACTTCCCTCCAGCAATACTGACAGAGGAACAGGCTGTGACACTGTTGCAAGATGGAGGAAATGATATCAACCCCTGTAGCTATTATTTGCTGCCATTAATGACATGGGTGATGGGTGGAATGATAATGGAAAGGCAATGCCATCTCCATGCCCTCCCTTCAAGTACATAGCCTGAAAATCCAGCCTGATATTTGTTTATATAGTGTCTTCAACCTGTAATCTGCTAAATGCTGCGATTAAATAATTGTGCTTAAGGTTATAACTGCTTTTAAATTGTACAGTTTAACACAGCATTAGAATTGACAAACGCCATTCTCCATTGAGTAAGTAACTGAACCTAAGCCTGGGGGCTGAGAGCTGGCAGAGCACCCAACAGTTGTGGAGGGGAGGAAACCCCAAAAAGAGGAGTATTTTATTGGCATCTGGGGAAGAAAGGGGGAGAAAAGTGAAAGGGAGCGGTGGAGGGGCCTAAAACATGTTTATTTTACACAGGCTGTGCTGTTGTGCTTGGCAGGCATGTCCCTTAATGTAAGGAAGTCGGGCATGAAGTGGCAAAAGGACTGTCATTTTACTGGCATAGCAAAGTTTGGGGCAACAAGCCATGCCGGCGTGTGTGTAGGCACCCCCTCCTAGAGAAACAGCTTCCAGTGTGGGGTGCAAGTCATGCCTCCTAGGGAAATAAAAGGAGACTTCTGTGCTAAGAATCTCTCTTGTGAACAGCACAGTGGTTCCTGAGAGCTGAGGGGCAGGAGAGGAAGCTGTGGAAGAGTTTCCCCTGCGCTATAGGATAGTGGTAGCTTTCAACACCACGTGTGTTTTTGCTATGAGCTGAAATGACAGCAGCTATGCAAAGTAGCTATGAACATGGAGCAAAGCAAAGGAAGGAAGGCTCGAGGAACCGATCCTGTGGGCTCTGGTGGTCCCAAACCACAACAGATTGCCACAAGAAGGCGTAAGCTACCTGTAGACCTAGTCTTCACCAAGGACTGTGAAATACAACCATTTATACATTACTAAATTCGTGTGATACTGCACTTACTTATGAAGTTGGCTTTTCCCTTCCCCTCTTTAATGAAGTATTGTCAACTTGGGAATGGGGAAAATTAACTTGTGAGATACCAGAAGGTTTAGTCCAATTTTTTCCCAGGTTTCTGGACAGGCTTGAAGCTGTTGTTTTATTAGCAGCCCTTGATAAATTTGTACTGGCCCCTGTGATTGCCAAACAAGTCCTCACATAAGTTAGACTAAGAATAATTTAATGCAAGGTTGGACCAGATGATCTCTAGAGGTCTCCTCCAATCTAGGCTTTTTTATGATGTCATAAATGGATTTTTTTTTTTTAATAGCTGCGTGACTTAGAGGCAGAGCTATGTGAATAACTAATCTTTGGTTAACTGGATGAACAGAAGGTCGAGGAGGGAGACACAGTGTTGGGAAACAAAATTTTCCAACTCTCAGCAAGCTTTCCTCTACCATTACAGAAACACTTAACAGTGTAGCAAGGCACTGCATTCCAGGCAAAATGTAACAATTTCTACTCTTTTCACAAAGATTATATTCAGTTAGGGTTTTTTGAACAAAATGCTACTTAGGATGAAAAATCAAAATGTTTAAAAACACATTTCAGGCTTTTGAAAAAATGTGTTGTTTTCTTGAGGGAACTATTCATGAATTTCTGAAGAGGCGACTGAAAGCATGGATAGTCTCCAGCGAGCCCGACTTCATTTTTTGCCAGATAGACTACTTCATTAAAAAACAATCAATCCCTTTGTCTGCTTAATCACTGTTCTGACAGGCTGCAAAGGAAAGACGAAGAATTCCTGCTCCGTGCGGCGCTACACAGAGTCACATGAAGGCTAAATGGAAAGCCAAACCTAATTTTGCAAGAGGCCATTAGGAGCCGTGGGCTCTCCACTCCCACAAGGATAAAATCTTAACACAACAAGGTCCAGAGTTTTAAAAGTGAATGCCTGAAGTTCTGCTCACCAGCCTGCACTTACCCATTTAAATACCTGGGCTGGCACGCAAGGGTACTTAGCAAGCAGCATTGCTGCTTGCGAGTTAACGGGAAATGCTGGGTGATCAGGACTTTTCAAAGTCATACCAGTTCCTTTGGTACCCTGGGAGGTCTCAGACCTTGGATGCACGTAGTCTACTTGAAGTTAATGAGACCACATAGTCCACTAAGGTAAATTTTTTTTATGGGTATTTAGGGAAGATTTTGAGTCTGACTTCAGGCATTTTTGCTTTTACGTTAAATATTGGCCCAAGATTTTCCTCATATAGCTCACAAGATGCCTTTAAATTCTTTTCCTCACCTTCTTCCTCACTGGATTACTAAGTAAAAATAACCATTGGTTGTAACATTCAGCAGTAATAGTAGTTCAAAATGGAGTAATTAAACAACAGGTTAAAAGATATCAAACCTCTGCAAAAGGAAAACTGACATCAGTAAAGATCCTTATAGTCTGTTTGAATGAACCTAAATAGCAAACAGAGATTGCTTCCTGAGGCAGTGTCTCTTTTGGGTGCTGCATCAAAAAGCCAGGATCGCTCCTCCTGGACAAGCTGAGCGAACAGGGCTCTGCTCCAAGTGTCTGAGCAACACTGGCTGAAAAAAATAATGAAACATGAAGTAGAGGCAAGATGCTGATTGACTGAGGGCATATGGGAGACCTGAGAACAACAATCAATCATGGATCTGTAAGCTGTTTAAAACTACTCAATGCTTGGGAGCCAGCGAGGGAGCAGCATCTGTGCGCTCGGACCAGCTGCGGTGCCTCCGAAACCCAACCCGACACAAATTACGGGGAAGCGCTGCCATGAGAGCCTGCCCCCTGCACTCCCCCCGCCCCCCCGCTGGTGGGGAGCACCGTGCAACCTGCACCCCCTGTTACGGGGAGTGACCCGAGCATGGAGATGGAGCCCGGGTCTCTAAATATTTAGACAGCCGATGTTTTCGGCAGTATTTTGGGTTTCCCATCCAGGGTTTGCAGGGGCGCCTGTTTGGACAGGTCAGGACGGGAACACCCAGCGCAGGCCACAGAGCGTGCAGGTTGGATGGGGAACACAACCACTGTTGCTGCGTTTGAGGCTAATCAGGTTTGATGTCTCACCTCTTGGTTCAGCATGGGCTTGCAGCCTGGGTTTTTGTTGGTGAGCTGCAAGGGTGCTATCTGGCTTGTCATGTCTAATAACTTTCTCTTCTGAAGGCTGATATGCTGAAAGATCTGTGCTGCTGATGTTAAAAGCTGGATTTTCAATGCCTTCTGTTGCCGCTCTCTCTTCTTTTACTACAGAAAACAAGGAGGTCAGAAGAGCACATTATAGCAAAATGTATTTCAATGACAAGCAGAAAATTCCTTCTAGTAATTCCTTTGCTGAAAGACTCAAGTGTATCGTCCTCAAATGTCGCCAAAACAGAATTAGGTTAAAATTAACTCTAAAAAAAAAAAAAAGAATAAATGATTAAAATAATTACAAATTGCACCCTGACAAGCAAGAGCAAAATTTCGCCCACAGCCATTTGTCTGTAATTAGTTAATTAATCCTTACACAAATTATGAGCAATAACTCATCAAGCAAGGCTCACCCATCAGAAATTCAGCCGACTTGGATTTCTTCTGCTTAGTTTGCTTCAGAGCCTTCTGCTGGAACTTCTGGAGGGAAATTGTTAAATGAATAAATTAGCTAAAGAACGAAGATCATCCTTTATGATCCACAACTAACACAGTATTTTAAATATGGGATGGCATTGAAATGTCATTTAATTTACATCTCTGCTAAAGGGGTCAAACACTAATTGAACAACAGAAGTGGAAGAATTAAATAAAATAGGAGAAGAAAAGTTAAAACAAATGCCAAATGAAGGTCACATTAAAATACTTTGCTTTTTCCCAATTTTAATTAATGCAAAGAAACCTCAACAAATGAAGAACATTATAAGACTTGTCTTTACAGTATGCATTCAACAGCAACTGCTTTATTTCACTTGCAGAACTGCAGCACTTCATTTAGAAAAGTTTGGTTATGCAGCGTATTTATAGACAGACTACCCTGACATCCCCCGTTCTCTTGTTTTCTAGGTCCACTTACATAACCAGTGTATTTATTCATCACAGAGCAGCTAAAAATGAACGAGCTCTACCGTTTCGTACGAGGCAATAAAATAAAAATAACTCCAAAACAATTTACGACGAGATGTCACAAAAGAGAGATCACGGTCCAGGGGAGAGGGGAAGCAGGAATCATTACAATGATGAAAAGTTCATTTAATATTAGAGAGAAGTCAACAACAGTTACAGTGAAAACAAATAGCAGGAGATCTTGGAGGACCTAAACTCTGGCAAGTTCCACGTTAATTCCTGTGGGGAAGCAAGGCTCAAAAAAAATGCGGTCACATTACTACCATCAGGAAGGCCCAAGTGCTAAACACCGCCTTTGTATAATACCTTGAGCGGCACTAGCGAGAGTCACATGAGGGCTCGTGCATGGCTACAGACCCCTATAATAGATGCTAACAGTCAAAGCAGGCAGAGAGATTACCTAAAACAAAGCACATCTGGGAGTATTAATCAAAGCCAAAACCAAAGTAAGAAAACAGTTCAGACCCATTTATTTTCGAACGTCACATGGCAGTTTCCAAAAACAGCATTATTTTTTCAAGCCAGTTGCTTAATTGTCCAGTGATAAAGACCACTCCTGGCAACATAGCTCCTGGAAACTGTCAATACAAAAGGATTAATTACAAGAATCATTGAAAAATTGCAATTTTTACAGCATCCATCTTTCCCATTTGATTGTGGGTGTCAATTTCCAGTAAAAAAAGCAATGCTTGCAGCAGACACAATCAATAAATCTGTCAAAAATAACTGAACCATAGCACTGACAGATTAATATAGATATTAATATCTTCATATACATACACATGTATATATGCACACATGCATATATCTGAATCTGAAAACAGTGGACTGTCTCTAAATTAAGACTACTACCCTACTAAAAAGCGAATATGTTTAAAAAAGACTAGACACATTCTGGAAACTACAATAAATAAATACTATAACAGAATTAATTCCTACAAGCCACATGCAGCACAACTGAAGTTAATGATAATTTTGACAGGAGTTCAATAGGTTCAGAAATGCACCCTACTGCTTCTGATTTTTTCCCAACTGAAAAATCTGTCAAAAATACATATTAGCTCAGTTAGTATCTTTAGAATTATATCACTTTTGCAATATTAAAGTATTGTTGCATTCCTGTATACCATAAAATTTTAATCGAGTCAGTTTTTAAGATTCCAGCAGTATTTGTAACACTGCTGTGTGATAATTACTCTTATTATACTGCATATAATCACCACACAAAACGTTAAACTTCATGTTAACAACTAAAGAAAACAACATCTAGACAAAAATTCTGGGACAAATTTTCAACTGGTGTAAATCAGTATGCATCCATAACTTTGACAGAATTAAGAAGATCTGCATCACATTCTATGTAATCCTTCTGCATGTCAGATTTCCCCAGCAAAACCAATTGCAGGCCATATTGGCCATAGTCAACTTTCAATTGTTATAGTCTGTAAAATGCATAAGCTCCTTTCACAGCAGGAAGAAAAAAAATTTATTCCTCCTCCCCTGTATCTAATAAAGATACATAGTGGGTTTTGACGTTTTGATGTTTGTGTGTGTGTGTTTTGGGATTTTTTTGTTTGGATTTTTTGGGGTTTTTTTTAAAGTATTCAGTATAGTTAGCACCAAATTTTGTTTTTTCAGGGACACAATAGACTACATTTTTTGGCACTTCACTCACTAAATCACAAATTAGTATTTTTACGTAGTTAATGTACAGGCTTGAGACTCCTACTTACTTACAAAGAACTTGAGAAGAAATTATTCCCTTGTCCCTTAATGTGATCAGGTGTTTTTCATGAGTTCATATTTTTAGAATGAAAGCAACACCTGATTTTCAACAGCAGAGAGAAATTCTTCCAGTGTTACTTCTCAACATAACAGAATAACAGTATTTCAGTGATGGCCTTTGTGTAGTCAACACATGTTCTTGTCACTTTGTGCTTCAGAGGAAATTAGAAGACATTTTCCTTTCATAGATATCTCCAGCTAATTTCCTCATCCTTCTTTCTTTTACACATGAGCACCTTTAAGTAGTGTAAATTACACTCTCCCCCCCCTTCATTTTAGGTTTCCTTCCCCAGCCCCCTTACCTTTATGATACTTTGCCTTCTCATCAGAGAATAGGCAGGAAATTATCCAGTGGCATTTTATATTCATTTTATCATTAGTCACTACTACTTAATTTATGTATTTATGCAAATTTATGTCTAATGCAATTGTTCTTTAATCCGTTCACATGTACCTGCAAAACTTAGGTTTCCAATAGCAAATTGAATAAAAGTCTTTCAGTGACCACCTGCCATATTTGCAGGCAAAGTCCGGTTGTGTGAGCATACCTAGACAAATGCACATGAACACACATCCGTACAGAAAGCCGCCATTCTAATTATAGAACATTATCCAAAAATAAACATAAAAAAGCATTCCTACAAAAAAGCGAAGTCACACAACTTGAGGCCAGAGCCTCAAGTGATACAAATGCTGTGCTGGTTTACACCTGTGGTGGAGGTGGTTCAACTTGCATCCACAAACAATACACATCAGACCTGTCCATCCACAACCAGCACATAGAAAGGGGATGTCCTTTGCTTGCAAAGTCAAGTTTAAAGGGTGATACTGCTGCTGATGGCAATTCATCATATCTCAAAGCTCCACCACAGTTGGTGAAAAACAAAAAGTCTTGCCTTTTAACTTTTTTTTTAAAAAATGCATTTTTACCTTGAGTGTGCTGCATTACAGCAAAGACAACGGGAGTTAGAAGTGTCTGAGCACAGCGCAGACTAATCACCACGTCATTCAAAAAGTGACCTAAATCTTTAAATGCCTTTTTGCATGCCATCATCATTAAAACGCAATGCTTTCTGATACCAATTGAAACAAAGGAAAACCAGGAGTACCGAGACCCACTGTACTCGAGTCTGCGGGAGAGCAGCGAGCGCCGCAATAGCAGCAGCAACAGCAAGGGAAAAAACCCTCATTTATAACCAGTGACAACTAAAACCTATGAAGTTTTTAAAAGAATGTGATTGTTGTCAAAAGGAATTGGGTACAACAATGCTGCGTTCAGCTCTGGTTCCACTCAAAGCCGTGGCTGAGGGGCTCTGGGAAAGCTGCTGGAAGGCTGGTGGGCACAGACCAGCAAGAAAGTGAATTTTGCATACTGTACGGATCATCGCTCAGTTCAGGGCAGTCATATTGAATCTGTGATCAACCAATTGTGCTTCATGAAACCGTCAGCCCTCATTTATGTCTAGCTGTTTTCTTCTGTCCTGCTGTAAACAAGCTCTGCTCTGAGCTGTCTCCCTACCCTTATCTGCTTACGAAGATCACACAGACAGACCTCATCAGCAGCCTTAGAGTTAAAGTTAAAGTTACTGCTTCCAGACAGCAGTCCCCATGCAAGCTGGAAGTCAAAAAGAAGACCAACTTTGGAATGACAGAGTTTTAGTTCCTTTTAGGAAATGCATACCTTAGATTCATACACATACTGGCATGTTATGTCTCTTTCATGAAATTAAATTAGGTGTTCCTAATATGAACAACTGTTTCTAACATCAGCAAACTAGCTCAGCAGATTCATCCATGGTTTTGTTTGTGGGTTGGTTGTTGGTTTTTTGGTTTTTTTTTCCTTTGGGGCCTTGTTTGAATACAGCCAAAAGAGAAGTAGCTGGAAATATTGTCAATCTGGTAGGGCTCCAAGAACCTAATAATGCCTGAAATGCTCTAAGGAGTGTAATGATGGTAAACAGGAACAGGTATGTTGGCTTCTGTTCTCATTCACTTCAGCGAGAGCATTAGCCTTTCAACACAAAGCAGAGCACAGTTTTCAAAGAATGATCCTCTCGCATAAAAAGGGATGGAGCCTGACTAAAAACATGTTCCTCTGTGAAAGCACACACAAATGCGTTAGTTGGTATTTACAGCATTTAATTCTTGCAACCAGCTGCTAAGTCCCTGTTAAGGCTTTCCTTTATGCAGCTGGAGCTGGAACCTTTTCCCTTCTCCTAGCCTATTTGTCTATTTAAGGGGTGGCAGCCAAAGAGAAACAGCTTGTAATTTGCACCTGTCTGCTTTAAGCACTCCATGTTAGATTTTGCAGAGCGCAAACTCTTCATTGCTAATGAGAATGACACTTAGTGGGGTCAAACATTTTTTAGCTGACTCCGCAGCGATTAAAAAATAAATAAATAAAAACCCACTTCATTTAAGCCTGTTCTAGCTAGAGAACAAGGCTAAAGGAAAAGCCTTGTCAAAAAAGAGCAGCTCAGTGTGTAGGTGGAAGATGTGTCTAGTCTAATATAATACTGGGCACAGCTAGGCATGATTGAATTTGTACACTGCCCATGCAGGAGCACACAGGAAAGCTTTTGGCTCTTCCCCCTATAAAATTCAGAACTGTTTCAGAAAATAACCTGTGCTGCCTTTGGAGGACTCACAGTATGCTTTGCTACCTACAGGGACAGGCCCATGAGAAAACTGTTCTCTCAGAATTAAAAAGAAATGCATGCTTCACTCCTGATCCAGAGGTGTGCAAGCATTACCATGCAGAGATGCACTAGCTGGAGTGTAAAGCAGTGAAGGTGTACCTCAAGCGAATAACCCACGTGTGATCTTTCAGCCTTACGTAAACTACCTTATGGCATGTTTGCTTCTTGCTAGAAAACAAACATTGGCACTTTCAGTCAACTGTGGTATCATTTAAAGAAATAACAATTACACTGGCTTATTAGTTTAGTTACTAAGCAGTCGTCTTTTTCTTGCTTGCTCTTAAAATAGAAAAGCCCTCAAAAACTTAAGCTACAGAGCTGACGACAAGAACAAAAATGCTGGGAGGGAAAAAAAATAGACAGGAAATAAAACGAAGTAAAACATACAATTTATTAAAGAAAACATTGGTGTTGCATTTTTATTTCATAAGTTGTCCCCATTTGTACTTCCTGTTTAAACAATAACATGATGATGGGTTAAATGAAGTTGAGATTGTCACAAACATGGCCTCGCTAGTAATTAATGTAGTTTAATACGGTTGTTGGCACACATCTCACGTGACAGATAATGTTCCAACATGTCACTGATAGGACCTTTCAGCACAGCTTTAGGAGATCTACCAGGCATTGCCGAGGTTGGTTAGGTCAAAGGGTTGAACCATGTGTAATTCAGAACAGAGGAGGTCCCACGGTCACTCCACAAAAACAATTACACTACTTATTTCACTCCATCCCTTGCCCGAAATTCACAAGCCTCACAGTTTCAGCACAGTCAATCTCGCTCTGCCCTGGGGCTATGAGCCACATGAAAATATGTGGTGCTGTGTTTATAAATCTAATCAAAAATAGAAACAGTAGACAAGCACAATGAGGTCCTACTATGGATCATGGGAATTCTCTAAATTCTGAAGGCACTTTTGTTTAACTTCTGTGGGCCTTCTCCTACCATTACATTGTCTGGTACTCTCGTTAATCATCCCCTTGACTTGTCAATGATATAAAGGAGCCTACGCGTCTGCTGACTTCCCTCCCATCACACTACAAATAATATTATGAAATAGCAATGCTAGGAATAGCCCTTTTAATTTTTCTGTTTTAAAGCGTGGTTTTTCTTCGCTTACCTCTTTCTCCATGCCAGCCTGCCCTTTCTCAGACCTGCAGCACAAAACACTTCCTCCTGCAACAAAAGAGAGGGAGCACATCTGAATTTTCAGTCTGCATACAGTCATTAACACCCTTAGGTTTAACATGCAGACTTGCAGAGCACCAGCCTAGAAACCTGCCAGGATGGGAGGTCTTTTCCTGCTGCAGCCCCTGCTCCTGCCTTGCCAAAGGGCAAAGGGAGGATACAGTGCTGTTCCGTCACTTCATCTTTTCGAAAACAACTTTGCATCAGACCACGTTAAAAGAATAGCTAACAAACAAAGATAAACAAGAAAAGCATAGTTTAAGCTCAGATGAAGTAAGACCAACAAAGATGTGGTTTTGAGTGGAAGTAGCCCAGAAATGGATAATTCCTACCCACAGGCAGTTACTGCTAAAACAATACAGAGTTTGCTATGGAATATACCTAACCTGAAGATTACAGTAGCAAAGCTGCCAGACTCAGGAATGCTTCTGTGATCAGCATTTAGGTGGGTCCCACTTGTGCCTCACTCCCTGTGCTGGGATTTCCATTACAAGGATGGAAATTATCCTGTACTCTGAGGTTATAATCATTAAGCAAACATACAATAATTCTACAAGTTATGTATCACATCAGAAAAAAATGCCTCGATTTTATACCAGCTACTTTTGTCTCTATGTGGGGAAAAAAAATTATTCATTCAAAATGGCTAGACAGCTTGCCCCTGTGCTGACTGAAATAAATGGCAAAACTCAGTCTGACTCCGCAGTTGCAGGACCTGAACCGCAATGAATAGCAAGCTTCTTCCTTTGCCAGTTTTTCCCTTATGCATTTACACAAACACACATTCAGATTATTTTGCAGGGCCTGAAACCAAAACAAGACTTTGAACAATTAAAAATATCCCTTCAGAGTCCCTCAGAAGCTTTAAATGACCTTCTGGGTCAGAAGATGCCCCGTACAAAGTACATGTTTGGCCCCAGTTGAGGAAACTCTCTCTCTCCTGAGGGCACCAGGCAAAGAAGTGCTTAATTCTAAGTAAGAGCTTAAGTTTCATTGAAATCAATACAATGGACAGTGGACGGGGCCACAAATTCTCCCTGGTAAAAGGCTGCATTGTCACTTTGGTTGCTCAGTAATGAATGAAGGGCTGAGCTTTTGCCCAGACCTTGCTGACACTGAGAGTCTGCTGACCTTTGCCATCACTCCTCAATTTCGGTGCCCTCCTTGAGGTGCCAAGGCCATTGCAGTGATGCCGGGGGCTGTGATTCTGG
>NW_008825071.1:4576152-4582871 GCF_000699105.1 Pygoscelis adeliae
CCTGCGGCCAGCCCTGCGCAAACAGCCCCCGCACCATAGTCCATGGCTGTCACAGAAACCATGCTGAAATTCCTCTCCTCCATAGCACTCTGCAATATTGAAAATAAAGTCCCACCAAGATCATACAGGTAGGCTAAGGTCATGTATCTAGTCATTGTATGTCTCAGAAAGCAACCCTGGAGTCCCAGTTCCAAAATCTGGGATGGGTTTCAGGCCAAGGTAGTATCTGCATCACTTTTCCAGCTGCTGCTCTAATCTGATCGCACGTCCACTGAATGCAGCAGGTAACTAGTTTTGAGCCCGATGGCATGGAACATTCCTTGTTATGGCTCAAACAGGAGCAGCAAAAAACAACAACCTGAATGAACCAAAGAGAATAAAAGTTTGAAAGGGCTCCCCTCCTTTTCACAAGAAAAGCTTCTTTTCACAAGAAGCTGACAGCAGAAAAAACTCATAAAGACTTAAATTCAACATTTCCTTCCGTGGTCAACATCTGCTCATTGAAGAGGAGCCAAAGATGCAGCAGTAAGAACTTTCAAAGCCACAATAGTCCCAGGAATCCAAACATCAATAGGAAGACTTGGAGTCTCATCTTAAAGAATGTGATTGACCAAATTAGGAAAACAAAGGCAAAGATATATAAACAATGAGTTCAGAGGAGACATAACAACATTAGTGCCTTAACAGTGATTTTCTTAGAGTTCAGGAACTTCCCTTTATTTGGGTTTTCTAGGAAATTTTTTGGTTTTTTGTTTGGGTGGGGGATAACTTTGGTGTTTTTTTAAATGAAGGTCCTAGACATTGCTTTTCCTTTTTTCTTTTTAATACCAATCGGGCAACACATTCAACACTGCATTAACTGGTGTTGGTTGTGCCCTTACTTAAACTCATCAGTCTATTTTCTTTAGCTAGATAACAGCTGAATCATTAACATTAAACTGGCTTGCAGTCCTGAAAGAGTACAGCAAAGTACATGATTTTCTTATCAATCAAAAAACAACATAAAACTTATTTCAGATCCCACCAAATATTTTATTTTATACCCAGCTGATGTAATGTTTTGTGTGATTTAGGGGTGGACTTCAGTTATTTGTAAGTACATTTGTAGTAAAATGACAAAACAAAACAACCACTTAGAAGTTGTTAAACTGGATACTTCCACTTTCTCTTTTATTTTTTTTTTCATTTTTCCCCCAATTGTGCTATTTTTTCCGTAAGAGGAATAACTAAGGAAGCTACATCAAATGTGCAACATATCTGAGTAGCTTTCTGTAATGAAAATAATCTATTTTTAATACAAAGATGGAGGAATTATATAGAGGGAGACGCAACAAAAATAACTCTTTTAGCACCACAACTGTATTGATGGGCTCCTGTTGCCAGTCACAGATCTGGGAGAGATCAAAACAACAGACCTTCCCACTGGAGCAGGCTGAGGTACCTCTTTCTCACACCAGTTGATACTTTATGCTGTATCAGCTACTGGAAATCACTTGGGTTGCATGAAGAGCCTCTATACAGTAAGGGTCTTGCAAATGTAGCCATAAAATGTACTGTTCTTGCCATGCTGGCATGCAGAAGAAAAACTGTGCTGCTTGTAGCCACATACCCAGCATCTCCTTAAAGCACTCTCAAACACGCAGGCATGTTATCAGGGGCCAAGGAGAGCAATGCTGGGCACAGCTAAGGCGCTGGTGATTGCTGGCGGAGAAATAGCAGGTTCATAGCAGGAGTAGCAAAGCAACCGTTTGTCATCACGGTAGCTGCCCTCACTCCTTTCTCACCTTCACCTGGTACACAATTTATCACATGCTAAGAAGAAGTGCTGTGGGATCTCTGTGCTACAATATTGGCAGAAACCACTGAGTAAATGATAACCCTAACAACCTACTTGTAATTCCCTTTGGACTCTCTCATAAATACCAGCTAGCCAGCATTGGTCTTTAAGAAGTATTTCTTCAGGGGAAAATTGCACCTCTGGTGAAGAGAATCCATCAGTCACTTAAAAACTGACCTTTGAAGCCACAAGCTCTGTGCTTATTCTTCTTTAATCACAAATTTTGGGAGCAGGTCCTTCAAAGTAATGTCAGATCCTTTCTATCCTTTCTCTCTTTTTTTTTTTAAATGTAAAAAGTAAGGAGTTTACTGCAAATATGCTTTTATAAAGATCATTAACACACTTAAAATTAAGCTCACGTTGAATTTCTTTGTTTGATAAGTTGTAATGTTCCTAGTCTTTTTCTATGTGCTTGAAAAAGTGGATAGATAAATGATTTTTCTATTGATAAACCTCAGTAGACACCTAAGCATCACTCAGCTGCTTGCTCACCCCCCCACCCAGTAGAATGGGGGAGAGAATCAGAAGGGTAAAAGTGCAAAAACTCATGGGTTGAGATAAAGACAGTTTAATAATTTTTTTAAGAGGAGGAAAAAACCAACAAGGGGGGGGGAACACAAGAAAAACAAGTAATGCAAAAGAAAATTGCTCACCACCAACCAATCGATGCCTGGCCAGTCCCCAAGCAATGGCAGCCCCAGCCAACCTTCACCCATGCCCCTCAGCCCCAGTTTTATTGCTGAGCATGACATCATATGGTGTGGGATATCCCTTTGGTCAGTTGGGGTCAGCTGTCCCAACTTTGTCCCCTCCCAACCTCTTGTGCACCCCCAGCCTACTCGCTGGTGGGGTGGTGTGAGAAACAGAAAAGGCCTTGACTCTGTGTAAGCACTGCTCAGCAGTAACAAAAACATCCCCCTGTTAGCAACACTTCTATGACAAATCCAAAACACAGCCCCATACAAGTTACTATGAAGACACTTAACCCTATCTTGGCCAAAACCAGTACACTACATCATGCCAGCAATTCCCGTGGAAGTGGCAAATACCAAATTTTAGTTTCTGTGCCACCATTCTTATATTCCCATTTCCCACCAAAGGGAAAGCACCATAGACAAACACTCATCACGCTGCTTCAGAGCCTGGCTTACGGACGATCATCTCCTGATGAAGTCCCAGGGCTCATGTTTGAGCGTGCTAAAGTTTTTAGTGGTCATCACCTGACAGTCAGTACTGGGGGAAGAGCAAAGCCAGCCCCAACCCAGACCAAAGGCTTTCCAGAATGGGATGACAAGCTCCCAGTTTTGCTTGCCAGGCTCTTCTTTGTCACAGCTGCCCACCACAAAGCTTAGAAACAGCTCAGATCAAGGTGGTAGCAGGCAGCAGGATCAGCGGACTGAGCGCAGCAAGGAAATCACGTTCCTTATGGTCGTGGTCAAGCCTAAATCCCTTTTTCCTCCAGTTTTCCACTTGTAAAACAGGCACAATAATACTCCGCATTACCTCTGTGACTCTACCAGCCATAGTGGATTTCTGCTGACCCCTCTGGATGCAGTGGCATGGTACCAGGAACCTCAGCACTGCCACTGTCCTTACTTCTCCCTTCCCAGCCACATCCCAGTCTTTATCCAGATTAAAAAACAAAAAAGGTTTTTTTCATTACAAAAGGCTTTTGTGACTTGTAATTCTTAAATAACATGGCCTCCAAATTACAGCAATATGTCAGTTAAAAGTACTGAACTGCACATGAAATCCCGAAAACTATATATTCTATAGAGACAGAACCAGTGAATGATTTTGCTTGTGCAAAAACAATACTGTAAAATCTAAGGGGATACCATATGCAAAGGTAAATAAAAATCTAGACAGGTAGAAAATACTTACCAGCAGTAAACATGTTAGGAAATATAATATAGTTTGACGATGCACAATTTTAGTGACAACAGTTCCAACTTCTTTTCAAAAGTGCATCAGCTTCCTCCCTAACTTATTTTCAGGGAGTAAGTAGTTCGTTTTGTGACCATCTGTATTAGCCATAGATTTTAGCACTTCCTCATGAACTTCTACTATTCATTCTCTGGTTTCCACTACTACTACAAAGGAAAAACAATCAGAAATTACTTTTATACACTCTGCAGTTTAGGAAATAAGCCCATGATTACTGGAACATCATTTTCCAGGAAAGCTTCCCTGCAAATAGCGCACACAATCTGCACTAGGAAAAAGTCAGTTTTGCTGTTTATCAGTTACAGATGAAAATTTCAAATACATTTATAAAAATGTAATAGTAAAGGTTTTTTTGATCTATATCTTCTCTCTGAATTAAGCCAGAATATAAGCAAGAATACACTGGGGGGGGGCACGGAAATGCATCTTGTAAAAATAATGTCTTTTACATATATACCACCTTGGATGTCAATACTGTTGCTAATAGATCAGTAGAGTTTGACGGAAAGCAAAAAGACAGGAATCATACCATATGAGCAATCCCAGAAGGAATGCCTCTAGTGGTTCAAAACATATTTCACTTGCCTCTGGCATGAGTTTCTGGATTAGTGTCATATACGTGTCAACACGAAACAACATAGGCTATTTGTTTATACATTCACATTACTCCTCCTTATGTTGTTCTGTATGTCAGCTGACATTGACTATACATATATATCAATACATTCAACCCAGGGAGTGCATTCCTCTGTCAGGTACCTGTTAACGAGACGTAACCACCGAGTACAAATGAAAGGAAACTGAGGTAATGATGTCTATAACTGAGACGGTGACACAAACTGGACAGAGACTTAACAGCGCTGCTTGCATACTACTAATTAGAAACGGCATTGTGTAAAGACATATTTTGACTAATAAGCAAACAGAGCTGCAGCTTGGTTTTTAAGATCCAGTTAGGTGATAAGACCCAGACACGCACAACCTGAAGTCTGTAGTGGTTTCCATTGGTTTTCAACCAATAATAGCAGGAAAATCATGCCTGGCATGTTTTAAACTGGGTATCCTTGGCCAGCACAGCTAGGTGCAAAGTTTCTTTGCTCCAGCCAGAAAATCAGCAATTGGAATTCTGACTCTGGGATTTGAATTCTTGAACCAAATCTCCCTTTGAAATAAATGCTAGCAATGTTTCATTTATTTCACTTAAAAACCAGCCACCTTAAGACCTTGAGAAGGCAAAGAACAGTCAAACATGATTTCAGCCAAATTCCTGCATTTTGGAGTAGACAGCATGTCTAATAGGCCCAAAGCTGGTTTCTAACCAATGGAGTAGCTGTAAAAATGAGATGCCCTCTGCATGACTTCCATATCATCTGATAGAGTAGAAGAGTCGGCAGCAATCCCATGACACGTTCTCCTTGGTGACGAAGCAGCTTAATAAGTTTCTGCTCTCTGCCCCCTTAATCTCTCCAGCCATTCATTCCTGTCCCTGGGCTGCAGCTTGCTGCAGTCTCATTGGGCCGATATTATTGTCGATCTAAGCTGGGTTAAAAATACCTGTCCCCAAAACACTTTCCTTTTTTATTATTTACCTTGAACCACTTCACTGGTCCTGCACATGGCTGTACCACCACAAGCAGGACACAAGGAACTCGAGCAAGGAAAGAGGAGATCCTTAAGCAAGCTTTCCCATCAAAGAAAACATATCGTGAAACTAGATCCTAGAACAACATTAGAGTTTACTGCTAGCTTTGTAAACTAAGGATCTGAAAATGTTTATGTTCCTCCACCGTCAGAACAAGGCAGAAAACTACACTGACTGACAACATGAGAACTACAACGGGATCCACTAACGCTTCCCTATTGCAGTAGGTATTGCTAATTTAAAAAAAAAAAAAAAAGAAAAAAAAGACTTCACCAAGGTAGTATGCAGCAATGACTTGAGGATATAGGACCAGGAAGAAGACACACTACCATGCCCCAGCAGTCCAGCCCACCTGTCTCCAGAGAGGATGCCTACACATAGCATGTCCTCTTCTCACTTGTCCGCTGCCTAGGGAAGAGAGGGGCAGCCCTGCTCCCTTCTCACCCACTTGGGTACCACTTGCCGCCCCACAGCTGGTTGTTCAGTTTAGGATTGGGCAGTCTGAAAATAAAAAGGCAGGAAATTTGCCTTTCTGTAAAGGGTTAGCAAAAGGCTTACAAATCAGTGAAGTCTTTTGAGGTTTTGGCATACTAGCACTTTGACAGCTTCTCTCGAAAGAGCCAGTTTCACTTGAGAAGCAAGTAAACTGAGCCAGAAGAAGCTGTTTTCCCAGCATCGCTTGCTTTGTTGGAGAGTGAGTGAGTTTTGGCTTTCCTGGTTTTTGCTAGCTTGGGCCACACCCATATTTCAATCTAAAATTAGCTTTTAATACTACATTTTTTCACTACTGCAGAAGAGGGGTTTGAAGAGCAGCTCTACAAAGCATGTCATTACTCATTTAAGATACTACAGTCTACAAGTTGATTGTTTATTTAGGATTTGGTTTGGATGATTATTACAATTGAAAAACATATTACATAACTGGAAAAGAATAACTGAAGCCTAGTCTACTTTGTAATTTATAGGTCTCAATTCTGAAAAACACTTATGCACACACTTCTCTATATTTGTGTGAATTACTTCATTGAATACAGCAGACAAATGTATAAACCCACTCCCAACTGAGAACATTTGTAGTAAGGGAATGTGTGAAAATTTCTACAGAACTAAAAAGGCATGATTGCACTTCATTTTTTCCAATTCCTCATCCTTCCTTCCTCCCTCCCCCCAAATACCAATTTAAGGACGTAAGGAGCTCATTCTAACATAATTTTCAGCAGTTTCAGGTTAGGATAATTTCACTGACTTGAGAGAATTATTTCTCTTTTGGTGAAGGTGAAAAGCAGTTTCAGA
>NW_008825071.1:4582896-4587741 GCF_000699105.1 Pygoscelis adeliae
CCTGCTGATCAGTCACACTCTGAAAACTAAAAGCATTAAAGTTGGCATAAGATAGATCAAATACCGAGCTCTTTTTCATCTGAAATTTCAACATGGTTCTTTCATACCCTAAAAAGCAGAGGGTTTCCTCATGCAAATGTTAACAGCAGACTTAACACAGACTTAAATAGAGTGCTGCTATAACACGAGATCATAAATGCTTTCTTGTTACCATAATTCATTTGTGTTCATTTATTGACAAGGGGGTTAGCTATTTAACTGAATCAAAAAAATTATAATTGACAGATTAAAAATTCTTACCAGTGGCAGTTTGCTGCTGCTCTTGTTCACCAAGTGAAACCTATGCTGGCCTGGTTTACTACATACCCGCACAACAGGAGTCACGGATTGGTCCCTGTTAGTTACAGCAACTCAGCAGAGCAGTAGTAACTTCCAACTACTGATGAGCAGCAGCTTTTCAGATCAGACTGATTTGGCCATTGCAGGCCATCCCACTGCAGCCCATACATGGTGCTGTGCAGAAGTCAAATAAGGCATGGAGCCCACTGGAATCAATGAGAAGACTACCATTGGTTTTGAAAAATTTTAGAGCATGCCATCAATACTGCACAAGTCCTGTCCAAAATGTAGGGACAACTAGAAACCTCAGGAAATCCAGAAAAGCTCGTAGAAACAGCAGAAGTGGCCTTTGTAAAGTACTAAAACTCTCACAGGGGTGTGTCTCAGGTTGGACAGGTGATTGACAAGCATCACTTATACATCATGCTTATTTTAGGTGACATTTTCTTGTGGGTTTTTCTCATGATAGCTGAAAATATTAAAACACAATCTCCTCTGTTCTACTTCTTTCTCCGTAAAGTCAATCCACCTCCTAAACTGCTAACACCAAAACTAAACAAGAATTTGTATAAGGTCGTGTCGATTCAGTCTCTCCCTCAGACTTCAGAAACTTGTTGAAAGGGTAAATACAGCCCTGATCCACATGTGAGTGAGGGGGTGAGTCTGCACAGTGCCACCATGCCTCATCACATCAGGACTTGGAAGAAACCTTCAGCAGATCTTCAGTTCCATCTGACCCACCCCCATGTTTTTTCTCTGTACTTGAGCCCTCACAGAAAGGAGGTAGTAGTAAAATAAAAAATTTCTTGCTTACAATGCCCCTTCCAGGCCCTGGTTCACTGATGTGCTTCTCCTAGCTAAGACTTAGCATGTTGCAAGTGGAAACTGTATTGCAAGTGGCTGTTTGTCTCAGAACGGGTGGCTCTTCCTCACTTTTCACTTCACTCTCATGAAACACAAAGGAATGACATTTCTGTTTGAAGTTACTGATACGCCCATAGGTTAAGTTTAAGCCTTTGGTTAGTTGCTTTTAACACTTCACACTTCCCTGAAGGTGATCTTTAAGGTGAAAGAGGAAGGGGTCTGCCCTGTTCTTCTTAAGATCCATAAAGGATGCTTTAAAAATTTCCCTTTTGGATTTGGGGTTTATTTTCCTTTTTTTTTGGCCTTTATTTAAATATCTGAATTAAGAATGTCAAATGTTGTCTTTCAAGAGTTTTTGGAGATGCTTCCAGAGCACTGGAGAGCTGGATTAGGAAATATCTTCATCTGTTGAATGAGTGAAGCTGATGGATTTTTCACATGTTTTCTTGCAACTGGTTGTTGGGCATTTGAGTTAATTAAGACCAAAGAAAGCAAAACAAAACATGACCCATCACAGGAGTTTATGCTGCAGTGAGCTGTGTGTGGGCAAGCCACTCCTCAAGCAAAATCCAGCAGGACTCTGTGAGATCCCAAAGGTCCTCCTCAATGGCATGACTGCAGGACTATGGGCTGAGACTAACATGGAGCCCATCCTCTAACTGCCTGGACATACACAGTTCCTTCAGCCACTTACTTGCATCAGATGAACAGATTTTGGATGTTCAGCTTATGTGAATAAGAAGGAAGGCTGGGCATTATAAAGCTTGCCGTTAACTTTGAGGGCTTTTTTCTTTCCCTTGCACTAAATCATGCCAATGTATCCGAGATTGCAATAGATAGAGTACTAGCCCTCAGTAGCATGCTATAAACTTCCTAGTACTTTATTCCTGCCCTAAATACATTGTTTAGTGCCAATAAACCAGACTTATCTATGGTATTAGGCTAGAGGTTCTGAAATCCATACTTCATGGATGGATGAAAGGATGAATGAAAGTGAACCATCCATGAAAGGATGGATGGATGAAAGGATGAAAGGAAAGTATGGCGAGTCTTTAAGGTGGTGGTTTTATGATGCTAACAATGACGCTTCACTGTATTGACTCCTTTTCTCCATCAGCCATTTACAACAACAGTACAGAAAAACAACAGGACAGATCAGAACCAAGAGTCCTCTTGATCATCCCATCTGCAAAAACAATAGGCACAATATTTTTCAAGAGAGTTGTTCTGTCGTCTTACGAGAGTTATAACCACTTTGTAGTCTTTAATATTGAGTTCAAAGATGAGTTCACCTTAACAAAAAGATGAATCCAGATGCATTACACCGCATATACCACAACAAAGCATATGTAGACATTCAGTGTGTTAAAAGCACTAACTTTTCTTTTTTTCTCCCCTCCCTCCCCCCGCCTAAAGGAGAAAAATCACAGAAAAGAGGTAGGTTTCAGGACCAAGATATTCTACTCAGACCCAAAAAACTTAGATTCAGTTCTTGGGTTTGCTTCAGGTTTATTGTGTAATCTTGGACAAGTCTCCAAGCTAAACCATGAAGACTGGTGGACGGCATGGGCTTGGGAAAGACTGGGTCGAGCTGGCCAGACCAGGGGACCTGTTTCACATCCTTAGAGTCTGCCCTGCCTGAATCAGAGACTGGATTTTGCAATAGCCACTGGGAAAGCATCCTTGCATCAAAGCTATTCCCTGGAGGGGAAGCTGCTTTGGCAGTGCAGGAAAGGATGCAGTGCTCTGCCTTGGCACAGTCAGGCTGGCACAGGACCTGAGCTGCCCCATGCATGGCCGTTGCTGCACCTGGGCACAGCTATGGGGTCATGGGTTTCCTGTGCTGGGGGGAAAGGCATTTTTAGAAGTTAAATTTGGGGTGAGAAGGGAAATAACTTAAAGAGTTTCAACAAGATGCAACCCTTGCTTCAGTTTCAACCAAGAGAGAGCCTTTATGGCATTGTTCAAAAAAAAATCTCAATCTATATGCTGACATCTGGGTGCAAGCTGACCAGGAACACACAATCCCCCTTCTCCTGAAAATATGCATGAGTCTCAATGTGAAGTTTACACTTCATAGCCTATTCATCAACTAAGAAACAGCTTCCTTTGGCACACAGACAACAGGAACAGGCTGGTTTCATATCAGGGTGTCAAAGAATTTGCTTCAGCTTGGACCATGAATGTTCAGCCTTGACGCTGACAAGATGCCTCGAGAGCAGCTTCCTTCACACCATCTGCAAATGGTGCTACTGAATATACTGAATACTTTCCAGCACTCAGCCCAGGGGCACAGTTTGTATCTTAACATGCCCGAGTGAGGAAAATCTACTGCAGTGTCCTAAACCAATAGCACTACAGGTGCAGAAAGTTACTAAACACTAGCAGCTGCTTTATATAGCACAAGGATACTTGAAAGGGGCAGTGGAGGAAATTGAGAAATCAGGTGTGGGTGTGAAACAGGTTGCCATGATCACAGATACAGAGGAAGGAGGCCACATGAAACCCAGTCAGATAGGGCTTCGTATGAGCAGTAAATTTGCCTGTTCTTACATGAAACAGTTGTAGGTGATGGCAGAAAAACAGTGGATGTTAACAGGGATCTTGTGCCAGGTCTTCAGCCTCCATAAGCTGTTACCCACACTTTTTAGTAGAGCTACATCAACCTATACCCACAGGGTCTCTGTGAGTATAGACCAGCCGATGCTGCAAGCCATGTTGAGCCAAACCTCTGTTTGCATTTGCAGACGTTGTGGAATTAAATGCTTCGTTCCTACTTGTTCCTGTTCCCATGTAACAGTATCTTAATAATTCAGATACTAACAACACAGTGTGATGTGTGCTTACACAGTTATATTTAAATATTTTTATATATAAAAGTTAAATAAAACTGAAGTAAAAATGACTGATAAAGATCTTCCTCTTTTCCTTTGTATTGCTGCCATTACTACTGTAAGTTGCTTCTTAAATACTAGCCAAACAATTCAGACTCATTTGGGAACTAGTCAAACTTGTGCTCCTGGCTTTCCAGTAAAAATTGTCACAAGTTACAAGACTCAAATCTTCTCAGCTCCTCCTGCCACCTCTTGTCCATCATTATCCCAGATTAATGCTTGTGCCTCCTTTGTTCTGCACCAGCCTTTGCTGACAGTTCTGCAGAAAAGTATTTTGCTGTACCGCATGTTGAGAAATACATGCCAGCAACCATCCTTCTCATTTAAATTACCATAGAGAAGTCACATCATGCCGTTTTCTCTGGATCACTTGTGCAATGTCAGGTAAGGCAGGATGTGACTCAGCTATGACTCGGTTCAGAAGTAGGACTCTGTGAAATCTTCTGGTTTCAGTTCACACTGGGAATTCTTAGGACTGGCAGTCAAAGGAAAGTGAACCAAGAGAAATTTCATGTTAGCTGCTCTAAACCTTGGTCTTCTACCACGCCTCTATGTACCCTTCCTCAGAAGACATTAATCCCCCAGTCCTCTGGGGGGGGGGAAGGAGAATAGGGAAACTGATTTTCCCTCTGTTTCTATTCTCTTCTTTCCTCAGCTCCACAGGAGAAACCTCTCTTTCCTCTGGCTCCAGGCTGTTTAGCATTAGTAAGCAATTGGTCTGTCAGCAGCACCTAGAGCAACTCTTCCC
>NW_008825071.1:4587800-4595313 GCF_000699105.1 Pygoscelis adeliae
GCCATGAACCATGCCTTAGCTTCCTTTGCTTTGAGACAAACTCTCATTATACTTTGCCTAAGGAAACTCTGGATCTCCTGTGCTCTGAAAGATGGCTTGAGGCCTTACACTTTTAAAAAAAAAAAACAACCTAAGAAACCACAGAGAACCTTGCTTAGCATTCCTAATCTCAGAGATACGCACATGCACACACTCAAGTCCTGACCAAGGCCCTGGAAGGCTACATCTCTAATACATCTGAAAGTTTAATATAAAACCATGAGATACATGCGTTCATATGATTGGAAAGTCACTTTCTTCTAGTAGTTGAATGAATTCACAGCCTCTTTTACACAGTGTGGTGAAGGTGAATGAATTTCATAGCACTAAGTTTCATAGAATTAAACTGATTCTAGCATGACTTGCACATGGATGGGATGCCAGATACGGCCACGTTTTAATCCTCTGCTATTCATGGAAATGAAGAGCATACGCCTTTATCAATTCCACTAATCCAAACTAATGTTTGAATGGAATATTTGGCATTAAGAGACAGTATTCTTATCCAAAATAAGCAAGGTGATCCATTTCTATTCCATACATTGTTTTAGTTCAGTGGGTCCCTCCCACTAGTTTTCCTTAGACTGACGTGACTCACAAATGGCTCTGCAAATACAGTTCTCCCACACAGACCTACATGCACAGGCAGACCCCCTAGAAGATAGAACAGATCCAAAGAGGGGACAGAATGATCAGAGAGGAGAGAAATACTTGAAAAGTGGGAAGATAACTTTTTAGGACATTTCCCGCAATTTTGGCAGGTAAATGTGTCTGATACGAGCACTTCAGTCATGCACAGATAGATGACACATTTGTGTGTGGGCAGAGGATGAAATTGGGTGTGGACTGCGTGCCTCTGCAATGGGTACAGTGATAGGTCTAACTCAGCACCAGCAGCACTGAGTCATCTGTTCAGAGCTTAGAGTTCCTCATCGTTCCCTTTATGACATGGAAAAATCCTGGCTGGATCGCCTGCAAATTTATCCTCGCTGACTGGGGCCCGATCTGAGAGAAAGGTCAACAGCACAGCAGGGTTTCCACACACTCAGAGACCCTCCCCAAAGTCCACTGGTTCATGCAAAAAGGGATTGTATACCCTCATTACAACACCGAGTACTCAGAACAGTTATTCTGTCTCATTCATCCTCTTATAGAATGAAGGTAGCTGAAAATAAACAGGCTTTGTAAGTATCTTAAGGGTCACTTGAAAGATTGAACTCGGAGGCAACTGGAAAAACCCAAGCATCTAACCTAGTGTATGGAAGTGTGTAGAAAGAAAGTGGTATCTAACTTTGCGCAATGATCACTATGATCAAGAAAGATGCTTACAGTGAGTAAACAGCTCTATATTCTGAAATCATGCCCAGCATCAGTTTCACATTGTCTTTTGCCTATCTTTTCAACACAAATAGGTAAATTATCTACATGCCAACAAACACGATGGCATGATTTCAGACAGGTACTCCCTTATCCTCAAAACAAAAACACACCTGTGGCCAATCTTAACAGCCTGAGCCAAAGAAAACCTCAGGAAATCTTATGAAGAAGTGACAATATCACAGAATAACACTATAAGGAAGATAGCTGAAGTTGCTTTACTTCTTGTACCATCTGGTAGACTATGGCATAAACCCGGTACAAATAAATTCCTGCTGTAGCAGGGATGAAAAAAAGTTGTTACTGCATAATTTCCAGATGCAGGTCTTGACCACTTCACACAGGCAGTCAAGTGTGAAGCATTATAGGAGAAGAATTATATATAGCAGAGGAATTATATTACCCGCAACACTAATAAACAACGGGGGGGGGAAAGGTGGCGCTTGTTAGAATAGGTGTTGTTTCCCATCCTCCCCCCCAGCAGATAAAGCATGTACATTCTGTGGCAAGAGCAGATTGTAGGGGGTGAGCAACCACAGCAGTGGTTGAGGAGCCCCTCTAGTAGAGGAGCAACTGATTGAATGTGCCAAGAGCAGGGCTCTAGGCTGGAAATCAAGCACAGCTTTCCATCCACTCCTCCTGCTTCTGCTGTCCCTCAGAAGTGGCTTCTGCATCAGTAAAATCTTTCCGATCAGATCCCCTAGATAATGTTGGTATCCAACTCCTCTCTTGACATCTGGCTTTGTAATAATCTCAATTGATAAACAAGTTCTCAGAGAATGGTTTGTCTGTTGAAGAAAGCATCAAGCAAGTGTGCAAAATGCTGGATAACCCAGAGCTACACATCAACAAGATCTGCCTCTTGAAGTACAGGACAAGCAAACACAGATGGCATTCAAACAAAGTGGAAGGGGACAAGCTAAAAGTTAAGAAGAAATACTTTCAGGGAGAAGGTAAAGTTGAAAACCAATTGCCAAAGGATGTCATGAAAACAAACAATTTAACAGGATTCCAAAAAGGATAGGATAATTGTATGGCTATGAATGTTCTCATGTGTTACATTAATAATTTTTTAAAATATTTTAATTAAAGAAATACTGAAACAAAGTTTCTATGACAGCTTAGAGAGAATGACAGATTATCTCCTTCCTGCCTAATGCAGGATTTCTTTTTCTTTTCTCTGAAACAGCTGGAGACCACCACCACGGGAGACAGGGAACCAAACTGGATGAACTCTGAATCTAACGTAATCGCAGTTTCTATTCTCTCTAAAAAGCATGATCAAATGATTAATGAAGAGAGTGTGCCGTAACTGAGACATAGGCTGATCCCAGAAAGTGAGTCAAACCTGAAAGTTCACCAGCACAGATTTTCATATCGATACCAAAGATCAATTTGGTCAGAAGGTTCCTGAAACAGAAGTCAAGGTGAATGACTAAAATCTGGGTAGACAAGATCCTGCAGCAGTCATCAGATAAAATCAGTTAAAAATGCAGTTTGTTACGGAAGTCAGCCAGCTAGCTGCATGTCCCAACAATGGTATCCCAAAAAATGCAAACCCCTGCTGCATGTAAATAGAGAATTCAGTTCTTCACATACACCCTGGCTGCCTCTTTTATTAGCATCAAGCATACATGTATTATCATGGTTTGTAGAGGTCTGACAACTGTAGCCCAAGCAATGTTATCTCAGGGTTTCCTTGTGCCCCCCAGGCACTCTCTGTGTCCTCTGCTGTCAACACGGCAGTTGGACCATAAGCTTACTGCACAGGGAGCTGCCTTTTGTTCTGCGTTTGCAGAAAATGTGTGAGTGACAACAGCAGTAGGAATAATAAATACAAATGGTATTACGCACACATGCAAACATCCCCGCGGAAAATTCAGCCATAGGGTAAATACCAAAATTTTACTCGTCACTTGGTTATTTATAAAATCAAAGAGACCTAGAAATAGCAAAAAACACGTATCCTTGCCAAAACGCTTTCCCAGAGTGGACAGCCCCAGGGGCTGAGATCTGAGGTCTACTCCAAGCAGCAATGGTACCTCCCCCGTGGGGAATTCCCAAAACGGGAAAGATACCCCAGAGCTGACACAAAGCCAATAGATTTGGCTCCCATGCCAGACTTCCTCCAGCTGTCAAGGCAAGAAGTGTGTCATGGCTAAAAAACCTGCTGTGCTCTGGCTACTCCCGGCTGGAGCTGTGGCGGGCTGGGCAGAGACAAGAGGAGCTCGAGGGCTCTGCTGAGCATCCCTGGCCCAAGATCAGAAACACACATCCAGCCCCGTCCACTCCAACGGCATCCAGCACTGCATGGCATCACAGACAAGGTCTTTTATCAGGCTCTATAAGCCTTCTAACCACCCTTTCTGCAGTAATGGTTATATGGCATTACTCATTAACAGTTCATCTGTTGCTTTGCTGGATGGACTCCTCCTTGCCACCACTCCCCTCTCCTCAGAGCCATACCCATGAAGTTATTTGCTTTCAAGGTACGAGAAACATCCTTTTGGGGTCAGCACCTTGCTGGGGATTATAAGTGCACAAACTGAAGCGTTAAACAAGTCCATGCATCGCTAAGGTTATATCTGCAAGTGATGGGGGGTAAGCCATCAGGAGGAGCGGTTTTATCTGCTGATATAAGAGTGGACAGAGAGAGATTATTTGCAAGCTGTTCTGGACCAGTATAAACCCAGGCTTTAAAAGTCCCGTGTGATTTAGCAATGACTCATGGATGATCCCTATCTTGCCTGTCAACACTCGCCATTGCTTTACATCCGTATCATTGCTAAAGCACAGCAGAAGACCATGAAAAGGGGCAGAAGTGAACAATGTTAATTTACAATGCACCACAGCTCACTCAGCTTCTGTGCAAAACAGATAAAATCTTGAGGTAGCGAATATTTTATGACTTCTTAAAATAAAATTTAAACAGAACTCAAGTCTTGTTTTACACCATCTGTAAAAGAAAAATTAATTGTTGGGGCGTAAGCAGAATGCTAGAAAGGTCTTTTAAAAGCCTCCATCGGGTTCTTTTGCATCCAAGTCTATTCGAAAGAGTTCATGTAAATATGCATGCATACAGGTATATTTATATGCACATATCTACACATGTGTATAAATATACAATAGAGCATCCCTCTACTGTGGCATCCTTTCAAACATAGCATCATTTTAAAATCCTTCATGAGAGCTGTTAGACAGACCCAGCCTTACCTTCCTAATTCCCAGCTTCTCTTCACCTTTTGAAACCGAATCCTCATTGCTGTCTCTATGGTGACAGTGACGTCCAGGTCCCCCCCGATGAGATGGCTGCTGGCACGCGCGTCAGGTGCCAGAGCAAATCTATCAGCACCAGAAACCTGCCCAGTCTCTGGCTCCTCCATAGGATGTGGCACTCTTCTCCAGAACTGGGCCTGACAAACAACCTGGCAAAGAAAACAGTGTTAAACCACCATTCTGTGCCTAAAAGAGGGGGAAACTGTGTCTAAATATGGGGTCTGAAAGCTCTTTTATTTTTCTCTTCAATAATAATTACTGCTACTTAGGAAATAAATGCGATAGCACTGCTATCAAAGAGTGTATCTGGATGACCTACACAGAATGAACTAATTACAGGTAATCTCTCCCAGAGGGTTTGACAGTGAGAAGATATTTGCGTCATGAAGTAGAAGTAGCTGATAAGCAGCATGATGAAAATCTCCTGCAATGTCCATCCACCTGGCACAAGGAACCAGCAGTGACAGAAGGATGTTTCTTGGCTCCTGATTAGTGGGGAGAGGAGCAAGAGGGGAGATTTTTATTGAGCGCTAAGTGAGGAGCAGCAGGTGGGACCTGCAAAGGTGTGCCTTTCAGGCAGCTGTGGGAGGTGGCTCCAGTAACTTTCTCTCCTTAGGAAAGACACGGTGAGTCACTGGGGTTACAAAACACCAGCTATTATATATAGGCCTGGTTATATTTCATGATGTATGTACCTAGCTGTTTAATGCTGAAACACACCTCCATTGTAACATGTTCTCTTGTAGTAGCTTATAGGCACAGCAAAGGATGTTCAGTCCCCACCAGCACTTTCCCTCTGGGTTCCCGAATGGGGGGAGATGTGCCAGGGAAACAGCTTCGACTTGCTGCCACCGTCCACTGCCAGCACCTGCTGATACGGCACACCCTGTAGAGGCTCTAGAGTGTCTTTATATTTCACTGACCTTTTGTAAGTTTGCAGCTGAATCTGTCTGGCACAGCTCTGTGTCACTGCAGCCTTGCTCCCCACTGCAGGGGAGGAGATGGAAGTCCAGCAGTGTTTGTGGCAGCAGGTCTTGCCCAGAGGATTTAACTGTGTGTGATACACTGCTGCAATCAGCTCACTTGCGATTCCTCTCTGATAAAGTCATCCACTCAGAATTTAAGGGTCCTATTTGATCCAGATAAATATTTGGAAAATTATATAGACACAGATTAATCCTGTATTTCCCTAAGTTTCCATGTCCTTTTTCACCAGGCAGCCAAAAAACATATAGCCCATCATCTTAAAGATTAAGATTTTAATAGCCCAGCAGACATTAAGTACAATCCAGAAAAGACATAACAGCAATAGCATATTACTAAAACATGCATTGCTGTAATGCATGTTAAAAATCTAGTCCCAGACTGGGTTACTAATGTGCCATACCTACTGTGTGGAATTTTTTTTCCCCTGGTGTTCTTTTCTTGATCCTTATTCATATATCGCCTCCTTTCTAACACTAGGACTATAAATGCTTGGGATTAGGGAATGCTTGTTGCTCTGTGTACTGCCCTTCTCATGCTGGGTTGCTGGCCCCTGCCTGAGGCTTTAAATGCTACAATAACATAAAAACAAAGCAGTTTGAGAAGAAACACGAGAAAGTCCAAAAGGAGACAGTAGTACAGGACTTAGTCATGTATATAACCCCTGAAAAGTGAGGATTGCACCCAAATTATGCAATGCCTCAGTCTGCATAGTTGGTAAGCACAGAGGTCATCTTCTTTTCATCCAAAGTGATGGAGTTTTCTCCATATTTTCCTCCTCACAGGAGCACCGGCTGTAGGTGCACTGCAGAAGCCAATAGATTTGCCCTTAAACAACCGCAACAGAAGCGCAGATAGAGAGCTGTCTCTCTCAGTTCATACAGAGTTAATTTCTATTTCACAGCAAAGAGACACAAAAAGCATCTCTCAGTCAAACCACAGGATGCAGAGGTCACCAGACTAAGAAGAATTGTATGTCCTGATGTCAACAGAGTTGCACGGGTGCCTGCAAGTCCCTTTCCATCAGGGACCTACAGCCAGCCCCAGCAATGCAACGTGGAAAAGCAGACCAGCAAAGGTGATATTGGCAAGCCCATCAGCCAAGGAGCATTGGTAACACCCAGGAAACTAAGATATAATTTAAAGCATTCCTTCTCCTCCAGTCTCCACAGATGACTAAGAGCAAAGGTGACCACAGGGCGCAGAAGCATCAAGGAGACAACACACAGAGTAACCCCACAGTTAGAGCAGACTACACTGAAGGTCAGAGTATCACAGAGCACTGTGGAACAGAGATCAGTCTCCAAGGTCTAACCTGTAACTCACATGAGATTTTATCAGGAGAAGCACCACCAGAAGAGGAGCAGGCTTTAAAGTAACTAACGTGGAAGATAAAGAGAAGTTTTCCTCAGAGCATCCGGGACAAAACCTTTGATTATAATCACTTTGGATCTGAAAACAACAACTGATACCTGTGCATGAACACCATAAAGAGAAAAGGAAATTTCAAGGGGTCTTATATCTAGGCTTAAGGCTACAAAGTGATCTTTCAAAGAGACTTCCCACACACACACTGTACAGGATTCCATCAACTCTGTAAGAACACCATATACTCTCTTCTGAATCTATATCCATCTATTATATTTCACAGGTATTTAACATTATGCTAGCTAGACTTCATACATCCAAGGAATATACATCTCATAACACAGTAATGCACATAGCTAGGCACTAGATATTTTGTACTACAACTAATTACAGCTTCAAGAGTTACTTTTTTCTTTGTGAGGCCATAACTGTTGTGAACAAAGATTGTGACTTTTAGGATTTTCTCGGG
>NW_008825071.1:4595469-4608606 GCF_000699105.1 Pygoscelis adeliae
GAGGAATCCCTGTTTCCCTGTTGTTCTGTTGATACTGAACCAAATCAGGATGAGGTTTTCTACAGAACAAATTCTCTGGCATTTTGCTGTTTTCATGCTTTTAAACTTCTAATGGCAACTGTTTAACACATTTCTAATTGGAAATGCACAATAATAATTAAAATAGTTTTTTTAATATAAAAAGACTATAATTATGTCTTTTGCTTTGTTTGACAAAACTATGATTTCTACCAAAACACATGACCAGCCCTCGGGTGGCCTATTCATAGCAAACAATGTATTGTCCTGGGCACACAAGAAGAAAGACAAGATGTGGTTTAATTGAGCCTCAGACTTCATTTACTTAACTTTTATGGAAACTACCAGTAATAACTCGTAGAGGGCACACCATTATTTCTTCTTTCATCAACTCTACATGATCGAATGCTGCCATTATTGGCTGCTTCTTTCTCACGCACTCATTTACATTCGCTGCTGGAAAGTTACCGTCCTCTTTGTATAAGGGTTAAAAAGCCAGAGGGAGGAAGTTGTTTCCTCACTACCTCCAACACACAGAAATGCCCAAAACCCATTACAAAGTTTTCCAAGAGGTTTCTTTCTTGAAGTCTACTTTTAGTTCTTAAGCCACAGATAGCTTGGTTGCTCTGCTCCTTAGACGCCAAACCTAGATGAGTCACCAAAAGATGGCCAACTCCTTTCCTAAGGATCAAGTAAAAATGCCATCTCTACAATCAGAAAACAGTACTACTTCATTTCTGGATAGCTTTGATATCAGACATAATATTATGAAGCTAATGAATGATTTTCCCCCATTCACAGAGAGTCAGAAATCTTTGGAAGTGTCCTTCCCAAGCTGCTCAGACCAGCCTGGCACAAAGTCACTTCAAAACAATTAACTGAGAAAACAGCATTTCCATAAGAGGAGTGGCTGAAGACATCTGCTGTTGAGGTCACATGTTTGAAGAAATTCCTTTCATTTATGTTGGATTGGTTACACCTACTGCACAGAAAACTGGTCAAGAGAGACAAACAGGAGCTCTCTGGGCATGGGGCTTTTTACAGAATAGTTCATTTCCATGGAGCCTAAGAGACAAGCAAGGGGGGGTGAGCGGTGAGGAGATGAGTTGGCATGCTAAGGGGAGCAGCTCTACAAGCAGGCCATCATAATCTGGTTGCTCTGCTTCCCTAGAGAGTCTACCAGCTCCTGGGGTCACTAAAACTGTTCCCATGCCCTCCAGACGCTCCCCATCCTTACACCTGCAAACCTTATTCTGTAACTTACTTCACCTACCTGGACAGGACAATTGCACATCATGTCACCCTTGAACAGAAGACGAGTTGGCCGTGCCCACCCTGGCCAACAGCCATGCTGTCCTCAGTTTGAGTCTGCAGAGCCAGGACACCCAAGACAGCCCATGTTCATCGTACCTACAATAGCACAGGTCCACTTTGAATTGCTGTCTCCAGCAACGCCTGGAAAACATATTTGCTCGCTCTATACAGGGGCCAGACTGAAAACCAGCTTATAACCAATACGGACGTTCAGAGACTTCGGGACTCAAGCCTTAGCTCAGCTTCTGAGACAATATGACAGCATGGATGGTCCACAGCTTCCAGCATCACGACCACTGTAGTTGTTCACCAATGGTTTGATACCTGCCAAGTGTGCCTGTATTTCACAGAACAAACTCAGAACAAGCACATGTAGCCACACAATTATGCCTGCCCATAAGGACTCAGATGTAACACATTTTCCCATTTACATTTTCCCATTCCACTAACATTATTGAAGAAACATTTCATTTTCAGCTGTGTTTTCAGAAGGCTAACAAGAGGCTCATGAATACATCAAAGTCATGGTATTCATTTACACAAATGTTTCTGATTACTTTTCCTCTGACCACTCAGACAACACTTTATTAGAAAAGCTAGAAGAAAAATTGAGTGGTTTTCAGGACCACCTCTCATAACCTTAGGTCCTGATCTATCCCCACACTTGCAAGACATCCAACAGGACATGAAATGAAGCACAAATACCAGCTCTCTGCAAACCTGAGGTCTACCAAAAAACCTTCTTCCAGCTGAGAGGGAGCCATCTCCAGCAAATATAATCAGCGATAAAAGCAGTGGGAAGTATACTGTTCTACACGCATTGAAAATATGTTCCCTTAAGGGTCTCGCACAAACTACACCTTTGGTTGACTTCTGAATGGAGTCCCCAGGTGGTTAAAGTGCTGATATTGCATTATTTATGGTGATTGAAATGCATCTAAGTAGTGCTTTGCAATAGAATTTACACAAAGTCACTTGACGGAAAAAAATACAGGGTGAGGGGAGGAGGTTGTTTACAAAACAAGTTACAGTAATAAAGCTGCTAGGCTGAGCCAAGAGACCTCTTAGTAAATCATTTATTCCGCAGTCTGACAATATTTACAAAGGTTTTTACATGAATTATTTACTCAAGCTTTTATAACTTGTAACGTACTGTACACAAAACAGCAAAAACACATTAGAGCTACAAACCTGGGAACATACAGTTATGCAATGACAGATGGTGGAAAGGTCTCTGACAAAGGGAGGTTTACAACTACCACAAGCAACAGCCTTTTCTATCTGTCATCAATAAAGGGATGAGGACTAGCAGGAAAATGTGATTCAAGGAAACAAGACAATTTTTCAAAAGCTACATTCTTTGTGATTGCTGGATTTGGTTATTTAAAAATGAGTCTTTTGTTTTGAGTGTCTAATTCTAAGAATTGCCATTTCAGGGAGTTACCACCCACCAATGAAAGGCTGTATGGCACAAAAGCAGCATTTACATGAAGGAAACTCTAAAATTCTGCTGCTCACCATATTAGCTTTAGGTCAACTCAAGTGTTATTGTCTATGTGTCTAACAAGCCTGCCCAGAGATGCCATGTGTGTTAATGCTTATGCCGGGAAGTTTTATGCACAACACTCTGGAATAGAGATTCATTGCTCAAAATATTTCTAACTGAAATAAAAGAATAATTTAAGAAATTAGAACAGTGACAAGCACAGTACCTGAGGTGCAGCAAAGACCCTTCAGCGCTGGTTCATTGAGCTCTATACATGGAACTGGCTCTTCCATCCCCATCTCTTACTGTCCAGCACCGGGAACAAAACAATGGCTGTCAACATCAGTCACTTTGCACACTGTGACGAGGTATCCCATGTGATTTCAGCCTGCTCTCCTTCTGCCAAAAAATAAAAAGCAAGGGAACCCCGCCACTAAGTGAGGCACAGGATTTGCTGGTGCTGCCACAGCACATTCATTCAGTCTTTCTTCCACAACCTTCAACCCCACATGACACACCACCACCTTCATGCTACTCCCTGATGGAAGGCAAAGGGTAACCCACACTTGGTCTTACAGCACAGGAGGATGTGGAGCTACTGACTTGAGAGATAGCAGGTGTTTAAGACAACAGGCAGGCCATGAGGATGAGCTCTGTACAGCTGGGATTGCCGAGATCCTGGCATGAAGCCTAAAAGCTGGGACTCGAACAAGACCCAAAGGAAGCCATCGCCAATGCAGACAGTACAGCTGAAGCTACAGCTATTAACAGTAAGGAACCGGGGAGTGCCCAGAATTCTGGGAAATACCTGAAAGTGGCATTCAGAAGGAGGAAGTAGCAGTGTCATGCATCCAGCACCCTGATGTCCCATACAGAACTCAGCAAGGTCCTTCTGCCTGCTCCTGCATGGGGCAAAGGCCTGGACACATCACCACAGGCAACTGAGTCCATCAGTTCCTATGTGCCAGCTCTAAGCCCTCTTACAGAAGCTCTGAGCCCTCTATTTTTAAACAAGGTGTAGAAAAAGAATACAACCATCTACATTCAACTGGTGAGGAAACCTCTCTAAAATTTTTTCTTGAAGCTGCTTGATTTTTCATCTCACAACAATTTTAAGATCTTTTTCGCTCCTTTGGAGAAAGAAAAGGCCAAAAAATTCTTGGTGCTAGCTCACTTTTAGAAAAGTCTTTTCCTAAAAGACTAGCAGCTTAGGACTTTTTTTGATCAAATTACCACCCTCAAAATTTTGGTCTGGACAAATGAGCTAAGGTTTCAAAGAATAAAACAGAATTCACCAGGACCATACAACCTCAAGCAAAACCAACAGATCCAGGTGAAAATTGGTTCGATGTTTTCTATCATCTTAAAAGTAACAACTGTAGTAGAAATGCAAAGGACTCTTCGTCTAGATGAATTACAAAACCAGGCTGGACATAGCGTAGGTGAGCCACTATGCCAGAGACCGTATAGCAGAGGTTATGATTAGGCAGCCTAATAACCTATTGCCAATGACTACAGAGACAATAGCCACTCTCTCGTTCTGCGATGTCAAATCAACCTTTCATGCATGGCTAGAAGAGCAAACATGAGCACCGATACAGGTACAATAAAACTACAAAAGGTACGAAAGAAGACAAGAAAGAAGATCAAAGATATTGAATAGTTTCTGTCTAAGAAACAATTAAATAGTCTGGAATTCTTTGCCTGCAAAACAGATCTGAGGGGGCATCTGACAGAGATCTATAAAACAGCAAGTGGCATGGAGAAAACATCATTGCTCACTGTTTCTTCTAACTCAAGAACTACCAGTCATCCAATTAAATTAACAGGTAGTAGGTTTGAAATGAAGATGAGTACTTCCTGCACGTTGCATAGTTAAGTACTCTCTGTCACAAGATGTTGTAGATGACACAAGTTTACACAGGCTTAAAAATGGGCAGAATCCTTCCTGGAAGAGAAGCCCAGCAAAGCCTTTGAACACACAGATATCACAGCTTGCTGAGGAAAAGTTTTGGAGATGCCAGTTGCTCTTAGCACTTTTGCATGATGAGAAACCAAGAAGCAGTGCTGAGTATGGGGCTAATTTGATTTTCCCGAATGTTCACTCAGTCTTTCATACTTTTTAAAGTGAAGATGGAATGGGTAGGAGGAGCTGGATGGTCCATAGAAGTCCAGATCAAAGAAGGGGAGAGAGCACACTTCTCCGAGTGGGCTACCTAAATCAGGAAAATTAAGATGTTTTCTAGAGACGTGGCTGGGTTTGGAGAAAGGCTATAAAACCTTTCAAATACACTGTAACTAGAGCAAGCAAGAAAAGGAATTGAGGAACTGCACAAGAAAACACCCGCTAGTTCCCCATTTTTGTTAGAAGACGAGCTTCATTGAGAGACTGTCAGGTAAATGACAGAAAGCTCCAGTCACTAGCTAAAGTTCACAAGCTTTACTTAGTTTTTCTTCAGGTCTTAGCATGCTGTAGGTCTAATAGAAATGGATTTTTTTTTCCCCCCTCCTTTTTTGACACTTCCAATTAGGTTTTCCTCCTGCTGGTTTCTGAGGATCATTCCCTGGAGGCAGATGTGTATCCTTGCCCTTGTTAACTGCTTTTGAAATATTGCTGCTATTGTCAGGAGCTATGCTATTGACTGAACTGCTCTGGAGTCCATTCATGATATCTGGTGGACATGTGCCCCTTAGAGAAGTTACTATTCCTGGGTACTGCTCATGTACATGATGGAGAGGGATATTACTGTGATTTGTATCTAGTCAAAGCATGCAAAACATCCACATCATGAGACAGCAGAATGACCTGAAACTTTAAATTACTTCAGTGGAAGCTGCAGATGGTCTCCACTGATTTCTCCTAAGTGAGGTAGGACAGGTAGTCACATACATTCACACAAGACAAACCTCAGATCACTGCTTTTTAGTTCATAAGCACCTTAGAAATTTGAGGATATCTGTGGAAAGAGGGTATTTTGGAGTTAAGTTTAAAAAGAGTGGGTGTACAAGAAACATGATACAAGTTTAGCTAATATCATACTAACTGGCATCAAAAATTTCCTCGTCTGAAACCGAATTTGAACCAAATGAAATTCTTACCCAGTGCCTGTGCCACAGGCTGTAAACACAGCCAGAGACCCAATAAGAAATTCATTTGTTTTTTCCTATAAGTAAACATCTATTCATACATGCATTTCAGATAATGCCTTTAAGTGCTCCTGGTAGTACAATCCAACACTCCCGCAAGATTGGTTACAGGGACATCCTTCATGATGGGGACTAATCTTTTACTATGACAAACATGCAGAAGCCAATGTCCCTGTTTTGGCAGGAGTACCCAAGTACTTCCATATTCAAATAACTAGTTATTACAAGGACAGGACCTAAGACAACGTAGAATCAAATTATATAATAATGGTTTGCAGTAGCAGGCTATCCTAAATTGACCTAGGGTAGGACTTGGTAAACAGCATTTTTGATTGTTGAAATTTTAGAGATAATTTGTTTAAAGAAACCAGAGTTAAGTATCACACCTCACATAAAGCCCTTTTTCATCCCAAGTTGGACTGCAAGCGTGTGTTAATTTCAGTGCAGTCAGAAGGAAAGGAATTTGCCAAGAGATTTTAATCCTGTAAATAATGGTTTCATTAAGAACCATACACGACTCCACAGGGAACTCTAAATATTAAGATTGGTAATAAAATCATTAGTTGTTCCAAGTTATTCAGCATATCGGAGAGCCCTAAAAAGTTAATGACAGTTAGTTAAGAGCCAGCTACAGATGGACCAAACGTTAGCCGGTTCATTTAAAATTGGGTTGGAAATCATACTTCACTGTGGGGGAACAATACTCAACAGCAGGGCAATGAGCTCGAATACTTAAAAGAGCCTTTTTGATCACTAATTTCTAGTCACAGTCATAAAATTTTTTTTGTGAGGTCTAAGACTTAAGGATTTTTGCATGCATAACAATGACTCATAAAAGCCTTATGAGAACACTATAGTTATTACAAATAAAACAAATTGTTTGGCCTCCAGATTTCAAACCCTCCAAGTTTCCTAGAGCATGGTCCAGATAACTTGAAGGTTTAAAGTGATCACTTTTTTCTCCTGGCAAGTCTGAGGCAAAATTTTACATATTTATGTATGTGTTGTGCATACATATATGTGTGTGTGTGTGTGTGTACACATGTACATAGGTAAATCAAAATTGTATGGCTCCCAGAACTTCCAGACATCTTGACTACTGTCTGGAGTGTTACCTCAGCACATGTTCAGATGCACACAGGCGTTTTAACCCACCCGCTAAACTCAGCCCTTAACAGCAAAACCACCGCGGTGCCGGTGCCCAGCCTCAGAGGTAGGGACAGCCGGCGCACACCACGGCTCTGCCATCAGGCACAGGTAGCGATTCAGTACCAGGCAGGGGAGGCATCCTCTTCCCAGCCCGACCCCGCATCCCACTCCCACTGGGACCGGGCGCTGCGCCAGCAGGCTGGGGTCACGGCAGCCATTCCCCACCGAGCCCCGCACGTTGCAGGAGCAGGGCGGGTGGGCAGTGTGCCAGCGCAGCTGCTGCCGTGCATCTCACTGCCCCTGGGCACCGCGGGTCCCCCGCGGGCTGGTTAAGCATCCCTCACACCTGCCGCCCACCGCTGCCGGCAGGGACCCGCGAGCAAGGGAGCCAGCAGTCCACCCTGGGGTGTCACAGCCCCATGGAGCTCGGTGGATGACGGCAAGGAGGGCCGGTGGGATCCTGCAAACAACAGAGCAACTACAGCTAGCTGGAACACGGCTGTTTTGTTGTAGCAATGCAGGTTCATCAAGGGAGCAAGAGATGTTGTGGCTGGGGGATGAGGGAGGGGAAAAAGTTCAGCTGGCAGGCTTTCCTCACCTGCTTGGAAGGGTTCTACAATTAAAAAAAACCCAAACAAACAAACAAAAAAACACCAACGACTAAAAAAATCCAAACCACTGCTCCTATCAGGGAGCTGAATTGCAGTTCATGGACAAGAGCATCCCCTTCCACAAAACTGCAAGAAGGGCTTTTTCCCATTGCTGTGCAGAACAAAACCATGTCCAGACCCTGGTGGCTATAGTGGCTCCTCTGCCCCTCTGAGAAACACTTTGCTGAAGTATTAATACAGCCAGTGCAAGCTGCTACAGCAGTAGCCCCGTTGTGTCATTCTTTCAAATACCATAAGAAACCAATGAGGTAGTATTATTCACATACCAAAACCACACTATCAGTGTTTTATGCTGCTGGAGTTTTCCATAATTTTGAATACTTTTGAGAGTTTAATATGACAACACATTTTGTTCACAGACATTTTTCACATTTTTATAAAGAACTGCTTTCATAGGAGCAGACCGAGCATCCCAATGCATAGGAGGGAAAGCAGGGCTCCTTTACTTCCGCACCTGCTTTCTTCATCAACTTCTCTGAATTTTCCTCGTCAAAATAACAAGTTTTCACTCTGGTCTTCACAAGGCAAAATACAGATACCACTTCTACTCAAATGAATGGAAGAAATCCCATTGTCAAACAAAACTTTTATTTTGGACACTTAGACACTTGTCTTAAATATGATAGAATATTAGTGTCTAACAAAAAATGCTCATTAAAACTCCAGTCCCATCATTATACAAAAGGTTCACCTCATTTCTACAAAAATGCATTCGTCTAGGAACCCCGTTCCAAACAAACAGATAACATTTCCATTTCTAGTTTTGTATGCATCCATGTATTAATGTATCCATTCTAACAATTAGTCTATAAAAAAAATCTTCCACGCTATTGTGCTAATAAGCTTCATAAGTGCAGTAACAGTGCTGCTAAATTAAGTATACTTTGGGCTAATTTTGTGTTTTTATCACAATACTGGAGAAGTATTAGGAAGCTATTATTTTGTCAGCTTTCTCATTTAGCAAAGCAGCTTCAATTTATTAACAGTGTGGAGTGTGAATGAATCAATATGTTTCATTGGGCAATGTGTCATTTGTTAATCGGATATTGATGAGATTATTGACGCACAGCTAATTAATCTCAAACCCTGCGCTAGCCTTCATATGTTTCCTTAATTATGTTCTTCATCTTAGTCTTCCAACTTTGGCATGCAGACGCCTGCTTGTAGACAGTGAGTGAAGTAAGCTGTCAGAGGGTCTTTTCACACATTTACAACCCCTTGGCAGCAAAATTATTTTCCTACTTGTAAATAGGCATCAAACAAATATTTAATAATATTTGCCAGAAGATTGATATTGATTTGGCAGAGAGTCACTCCAAATTAGCTTAGCAAGAGATCTTGCATCAGAAGAAGTGTATTTAAATAGATATATCTAATGAGCATTAAATAATTATGGAACTATAAACCTGTAATCATTGGGAAATACTAAAATTGCTCTGCAGTCGTTATCATTGGACTCCTGGTTAAAGAGACCTACTGTAACAGAGTTTATTTTTTCCCCCCTGCTGCAAAAAGACAAATATTATTTTTGCACTATTATTTTCTTTTACCAGCCGGCCAAGTTTAGCAAAAGGAAAACGTCCTTCTTGATGAGATATAGAAGACAGGAACAATTTCACAGGGTGTGACAGGGGTCACACACCCTAATTTCATAGGGTGCCAACAGAGGAAGGGGCAGGGTGGGTTAGTTCATTTTTGAGCATCCCCTTCTGACTGAGGGCACAGCGCTGTGGTGGGACGTGAAGACCTGCCAAGAGCTGTTTCGCCCGTTTCAGCTGGAGTCAGCTGAGGACACCGGCATCCCGGGCGCCACGGACAAAGGGAGCTGCAACAACACAACTCAATGGGGTGGCACCCGGCTGGAAACCCTTTGTGCTACCTACTCGGGTACAATGGCTCTAATGGATATACGATTTGCATCGGGCTTATTATTTTCATATTTTTTAACCCACAGAAACACATCCAATGGGACTAAGTAGTAAAATAAATCCTGGTAAGGCCTCCGCTAAGTAAAACACAACAAATCTGCTCTACCTAGGCAAGGGTCCAGGTCCTCTCTGAAGGACAGGAACATAGATGCCAAATACATTTTGCTTTATGAAAAATATCATTTATAGTGTCTATTTCACCTCTACAATACCTGCCTTAAGCTCCATAACATTTTTTTTTTAAATAAGGAATCTAGAGCACTCTAGAGTAAAACTATCAGTTGTCAGCTGCAAACAAATGAGTGGGCAAACACAGTGTTTATTCCCCCTCCTCTCTCAAGCCTAGCTTGATTTCCAGGAAAGAAGAAAAGATATTTCACAGCTGGAGACAAGGTGGACTGGTGCTCCTAGTGCTATTAAAACCTCCAGGGTGACTGCCTGGCATGTCCTACTCACACAGGACTAACCTGATTACCGAGTTTAGAGTCAGGTAAGAAATTCCCTCAGGTCCATTTGACAATGACTGGTGGGGTATTTTTTGTCCTTGCCTACAACCAGCCACCAGGATAACCTACCTTACAAAATCCCCTGCTATTGCAGGGACCTAGGACACTGATGAGAAGCCCCCCCATAGCAGCACATCTTACCGGTCTTTCTGGCTTTCAAGATGGGTATGGCACAGCATCTGTGTAACTCTAACTCTACACTTAGAGGCACTTGGAAAAGGCATTTTTCTCTGGATTAGTCATGTGCTGTCTGTGATTACCAAGGTCTCATTTGATAACTCAGATGGCCCTTTCCAGTCCCCTTCCAGGAAACCCTAAGCTTTAGGCTTCCCACTGGCTATTTGCATGACAGCTGCAAGGAAGTTGAGAGGGCAGTGCATCTAGTACCCTGGGCCACAAGCTCCCCCAAATACATGAATCAGGATTTTGGAGTAGAAAGGGGAGGTCAGGCTAATTAATGGACAATGGAGAGTGGATGGGTTGTTTTCAAAGCCAGTTCAGAATCGGGCCTTCCAGATAGGAAAGGTAATCAGAAATAAATTGCGAGGTGAAAATGGTCTGTGAAGAACCATGGAGGTATTTTGGTCTGTCTCCCAAAAATTCAGGAAACGGAACTATAAATGGTCCTTAGCTTTCAAAAACAAATCATTCCAGCAGCAAGTCGTGTTACCTGTGCATGCACTATATGTGAGAACAAGACTACCATGTTTCAGCTAGCATTGTTTCAACTTATTTTAGAAAAGCAGCCTTTAAAAATGCTATCACAGAGTTCCTATTTTGTATATACTGAAAGAAAGACAAGAAAACACACCCAACTGCACAGCTCACTGTCTTGCAAGCTAATTAAATACACTTGAATATAGCTCATCTTAAAGTATGCGGGTTTCCTCCCCCCAAAAAGGAAATCAATGCCAATCTTACTCCATATTTATAGAGATCCTTCTAAAGGGAATCAATGGGCTTCTAAATCTTAGATAACCAGCACTGACTTTGTCAGTAACCTTCAGCACCATACCAGTATTCACAGCTGTTCAGTTAATTTTTTCAAAACGTTGACCAACAGGTTTATGTTGTGATTTATTCCAGAGAAAGCAAGAATGATAAAAACTTCATTTGATATAACACTACAGCAGCAATCAGCCTAATTGGCCTTTGTTTCTGTTTGTCATCTATAATTATGCTCTGCATAAATTATCACGTTTGACTACAGCATTTATGACCAGTGAGTTCTTTAATATGCCATTATCAAAATCTTTACAGCAATACATTTACTCAGTAAGTTGAAAATCCAGCCTGAAAGTAACACAAAGGTATATTTTCTTAAAAGCTTCTAGAAATGATGAAAAGAATAAAAAACTATGTTATTCCCAAGCATCATATCTTGGCCAATTATGATCTGTACAAAATTATATTCGCAAGAGAATTCACAGCATCCCAAAACAAAACCATTAACCATTCCATGCCAAATTAACCATCTCATGCCAAATTTGGTCAGACATTCACAGCCCCCTCCACCCCAAAATGGGGAAGAAAAAAAAAAAATCACAATGTGAAAATAAAATTTTTGCCAAGAAATTTTTTAAATTGTTTTGCTTTTCTCAAAACACAGGTTCTGATATTGATATCTACTTCTCAGCCAAACTAAAACCATAGCAGCATTTGCATCACTATATGGGAAAACATTTTTCTCTAAACAGAGGTGAGGTTACTGATGGTAGTGGTGGTGGTGTTTCCTGTGGACATACCAGCCCTGGGAGAGACACATCCCACCCAACTATGCTTCCCAGCTAATTGAGCTATGTCAAAAACAACATGACTTTTTCCAGTGTATTGTCTACTCTGCTCCATCAGAAGTCTGACATGGGGGTTTATTCTATTTATAAGTCTTAAGATATTTCTGCTGTCTCTGAATGTTATTACACTTCCAAAAAGCTGTTTGTAATTTTACACAAATATCTTGCACAGTTGCTACTTCAGGGGTCTAGTCTCAGTTTTCCACATATTTCCTCCCAAATACTCGTGCTTGCCTGAATCTGACTGTGTATTTGTAGAGTGCTTTATGACAGTTGAGAGCAATTACTTTATTCCTGAAATGCTATATATATATATATACACGCACACATACACATGGTAGGTTGACCCTGGCTGGACACCAGGTGTCCACCAAAGCCGCTCTATCACTCCCCCTCCTCAACTGGACAGGGGAGAGAAAATACAATGAAAGGCTTGTGGGTCGAGGGAGAGATCACTTACCAATTACCATCACAAGCAAAACAGACTCAACTTGGGGAAATCAGCTTAATTTATTACCAATCAAATCAGAGTAAGGTAATGAGAAATAAAACCAAACTTTAAAAAACACCTTCCCCCCACCCCTCCCTTCTTCCTGGACTCTACCTCACTCCCAATTTTCTCTACCTCCTCCCCCCCAGCAGCACAGTGGGACGGGGAATGGGGGTTGTGGTCAGTTCATCACATGTTGTCTTTGCCGCTCCTTCCTCCTCAGGGGGAGGACTCCTCACAGTCTTCCCCTGCTCCAGCCTGGGGTCCCTCCCACAGGAGACAGTCCTCCATGAACTTCTCCAACATGAGTCCTTCCCACGGGCTGCAGTTCTTCATGAACTGCTCCAGCGTGGGTCCCTTCCATGGGGTGCAGTCCTTCAGGAACAGACTGCTCCAGCGTGGGTCCCCCACAGGGTCACAAGTCCTGCCAGCAAACCTGCTCCAGCATGAGGTCCTCTGTCCACGGGGCCACAGGTCCTGCCAGCAACCTGCTCCAGCATGGGCTTCCCATGGGGTCACAGCCTCCTTCAGGTACATCCATCTGCTCTGGTGTGGGGTTCTCCATGGGCTGCAGGTGGATATCTGCTCTACTGTGGACCTCCATGGGCTGCGGGGGGACAGCCTGCCTCACCATG
>NW_008825071.1:4608753-4609291 GCF_000699105.1 Pygoscelis adeliae
AAATATTTTATTACAGAGGCACTACCACTGTCACTGATTGGCTTGGCCTTGGGCAGCAGTGGGTGTGTCTTGGAGCCGGCTGGCACTGGGTCTATCGGACACAGGGGAAGCTTCTAGCAGCTTCTCACAGAAGCCACCCCTGTAGCTCCCCCACTACGAAAACCTGGCCACGCAAACCCAACACAACAATTCTGTATCATGTCTAAGGAGTCATTCCCTTCCTAATTCCCCATTAATGGCAAACTTATTTCAGGTTTATATCAGGGAAAAAACAGAGGCTCTGCATTTGCATGGTGTGATTTTACACTGAAATAGGAAGCCAAGCATACACATTGCCTTCTAAATAAATATCATTTTACATTTGATCAGAGGATTTAAAAAAATCAACGTCAGAACTCAAGGCCAGGCTGTGTTTTCATTTTTACACCTGCATCAGTGCATTGTTGATTTTGCAACAGAGCTGCTCCAAAAGCAGGGGTAAGTGACAGAAGAATCATGCCCCATCGGCACAGCTTTTCTACAAACAAAGCTCTTTAAT
>NW_008825071.1:4609314-4625807 GCF_000699105.1 Pygoscelis adeliae
TTCCCTACATGCTGCAGATTCTACCCAGTAAACCCTACATTTTCAAAGTCTATTCTACATTTTCTTAATTCTAATTAAACAAATCTTAATCTTGACTTTAATGGCTGCAATTATGATACTTCATTATGTTAAATGTTAGTTGCAACATAAGAATAAATTGTATAAACAGTTTAGCTGCAATTGCATGGAGTCTAACTGTACATTACTCATTAACAAGATGTGGGTAGCAGCAATTATAACATTTCCTCCTAATGTCCCTATTTATTGAGTCTCAGCAGCAAGCCCCCTTTTCACAACACACACTGATTGACGATAGCAGCTTTTGTACTTGTGAAGAACAGGCACAGTAACCTGCTGTGTGCCTGTAACTCAGATCGATGGAAGTACACATTAGCTCTTAGCCTCACAGGCCGGAGTTCCTGAAGGTCAAAATAGCCATCAGCATCACTGTAGGGTACAGAAATCATTTCACAAATTGTGAACAAAAACAACACAACTTGCTTTGCAGTTTGATTATTGTTTATAGATACAGCAAGCCAAGAATTAAAGCATAGCCTTGAGGCAGCGTAATTATTTACAGCTGAAGACTCATATCATTATTAGCGTGCTCCTAATTGCTTGAAGTTATATCAATGTTAGCTGATTTAACACATTTTTGATAAGAGGCATGGAAATTGTTTTCTCTGCATATGGAATGTTGGATCCTTTCTTTATTTTTTAAGGTCTTCCCTCCTCCCCTTTCTTTCAAACTGTCCCTTGTTTGCCATTGAAAAAAGCCCTATGCCCATAAATTCTCCTTTATTCTGGATGTCTGTAACTATCGCTGCAGTGCTTTGTTATATTTCTGTGGAACCATGTATTTGAATTTAGCTGGACTAAAACCATGCCAGATTTTGGCTTTCATTAACAATGGACTTGATAATTTCACATCAATATCAACTAGCTAGAGAATAAATCACACTTTGCTTTGGGTGGCATATCCTAATCTTTCACTTTTCCCTATAGTACTTGAGCCAAAAGCCAGCTGAAGGAAAGCAGTGCTAGTCTCCTCACAAAAGGCAATAGGGAAAAACTCACTGACATCTGTATTGGGCCTCACATAGACCTTTTTGCAGGCAGGCAAGGGTTATCTACTGTAACATCACTGTATCCAGTTCCCCCGATCTACGGAAAAGACAAATTAGGTTTGCTATTAATAAACCAGAGCAACAAGTGATTTGAGAACTTTTCATTTCACCCGAGCTGTAGTTTTTCTTAATTTGTTCCTCTCATTCAAACCAGGAGAGCAGTCAAGCACTGACACAGGCAAAGCCTTGAGCCACTGCTGGCCAAACACCAAGAGAGGTGAGTTAATGCTGGTGAGGACGAGAAGCAGGGACTCTCTGGGAGGCAGGCTGGGGAGGCCACTGATAAAAACCACAGTGTATGGGAAAGTTCCCCTCAGCAGCACTGAGTGAAGGTGGCATGGGTAACTATACATGTGACATTTCTGAAGTCAGGCGCACTTGGCTTTGCAACCTTAAAAGTGTTATTTCAACAGCATACAGAATGCAGTACAGACTTTTCAAGGCAAATCAAATACAAATAAGATTTTATTTTCCTTCTATAACTTCCTTCCCATCCTCTAATTAGAGCACTTAAGTTTTAGTCTCCACGTCAGGTATTTCTACTTCTTGACTCACACTGGCTGGCAGCAGAAAGAGGCTGTTATTTTACAATGGGAGCCATGGAAAAGCAGTGGGTATGGACCTATAGTGGTCTTCATCTCACTCAACACAGCAGTGTGGAGACCTTGCCTGAAAGACCACCTTCCCCAGCAGGGTGAGCTCAACCCAGAACGGAGAAGCAGCAGCAGACAGCAAGACAGCTGATAGCTTTGCTTTCCTTAGCAAAGCAAAGGCTGACAAGGGCAGGACTGGCATCAGGGGTGAGCAGAAGGGCAGGAAATAGAGTCACACTTTATTTCTGCGCACGTTATGTACAGACCTTAGTCAGCTCACGGAAGCGATCCTGTGATGTGACTGGCAGGGATGCTGAGGATCCCAAGCATTCCTCCACTTCTCACAGGCTTAATTTTATTTGCAGAATTCAAAATAGTTAATCACATTGTTCACTGAATTTTGGCTCAGCTACCTAAAGATTCATTTAATTGGGCTGTTTTATAGAAGTGTAACAAAGAGCAGGTCAAATAATTACAGACTGGGCTATTTTAAAATAATGGTCCAACCGCTGGAAGTTACAGCATCTGACTACTGACAGGGGTGATGCTAGCTGAATTATATATTACAGTTTCCAGCAAGGAAAATCTTCCATTTTTGTCTGTGAATGGGGAAATAAAAAACTGCAATAGTGTGTGAAACTGTCATAACAGCTTTTCACAGTTGAGACACATTAAATTACCAGCAATCAATATCCTGAGAAAAACTTAAAAGAAATAGATTTGCTAGGAAGGAATAAAGAAGTGCCCGGTTTTAACTTGGAGCTTTAGTTTGCCCAGCGCTAAAGAAGTCATAACAGCTGCATAGATTGAAGCCGAGAGAAACAGGAAAAAAGCCGAAACCTACTGACTTCACAAAGGTCTTTGCCTGGGAAAAAAAGGATGGAGCTTTTAGGAATTAACTTTCATACACACAGTGTGGCATTCAGAGACAGAAACAAAAACTGAGGAAGAAGCTTATGCAGGCCAAGTAAGAGCATGTCTTGAGGCTGCAAAAGACCAACTCTTTGCTATTCCTCTCCCGTATGATTAAAAAATAAATGACTCCCTGTTGTTCCTCACTAGGTGCTTGGTACTCTTGGCATCTTATAAATGGGTCTTCTGCAACCCAGCCTGATTTCCTGAGCTGACATATCATGGATCCTGCAATGACACATAGGTTTTCTGCTGTGTGACTCATGTGCCTAGTACTTTTTAACAGTTTTTGTTTTTTGAGTCTAGCTGGAGTCGCACGGCACTAACAGTCAAAGAGAGCTAACACAGTAAATGGAAACTGCTGTCAGTATGAACCAGATTAGTCAATCCCTATAGCACAAGTGAATTTCAGATAGCAGCTCAAGCATGACCACTATGATCACAGCCTAGTGTTTATGTATACACAGAAACAATGAAGTGGCCTGGCAATTACTGGAAATACATTCCTCAAGCTTTCAGGCTATGCCAGGCTTAAAATTGTGGTCAGCTCATGTGGGAGAAACTAGATCAACTTGGATTGCATTGCAGCAGTTGTAATTGAATTGTATATTTTGCCTTTCTATAAAACTTTCAGTGCTAAATGCACAGCAGCTTAAATGACCGTGACATATAGCGCTTTCCATGCCTTCAAATCTCGCAGGTATACAGCCCTGCTGCCTCTTCCTATCTCACACACACCCTGCCTCTCCAAAGCCGTGAGGGAGCCAGACCCAAGCCTGCGGCAGTCAGTGGTGGAGCCCCTGGGAGCTGCTGTGACTAGTGATGGAAAAAAAACAGAGGTTTGGAGCAGAGTCTGACCCTGCCCCAGTCAACAGGACCTCTGCCATTTCCTTCAGCTGGGCTAGGGTCATACCCTGCGAGTTCGCACAAGCAGCTGAGAGTTTGGTGCTTGTAACATCTACCTACCACAGTGAAGTTTGCAAAATAAGTCAAGGAATCCCAGCTCTCTTCCCCCACGCCCAACTAGCCTGACTACTCTTTCATTAATTTTGTTTATTGGAAGTTCTGGCCATTACAGGTCCCATTCTCTTTATTTTAGTATTTCAAATAATTCGGCCAAATTTTAAATATATGTATGTATTTTAATATATGATTTACACACATACATAAAATTATTTCCTTGTCTCGTGTACTGCACTGACGCATGGTCACTCTGGCTGCTGGCAAGGCTTCGCCACCAGCATCCTGTCCTCAGTGCCTGGCTGGGTCCCCAAAACACTGCACTCCGCTCCCCACACCACTCACCCCCCAGCCTTCCTCAAGATGCTCCACTACGGCTTGGCAGACAATGATCTCATGTCCACCTTCATAATATTTTAAAATTATCAACTTCTGCTGAAAATACTGACTTTTCCCTAATTTTCCTCTTTATTTGATACGTCAAAAGACTTCTGCAGAAAGTAATTTGGCCAAGGTTCAGTTCAAAAGCAAGTTTTCTACATAAAACAGTTTTGATCTGAATTTTTAACTCAGTGCCAGTTTAGTTGGTTAAAACACATATCTCTGCAGCTTCCCCACCTGCTATACCAAAGGAAGGAAAAACCAGAACCAAACACTTTCTTACCTCTCCCTGACAGAGCCAAGACAATATACATGCACCAGTGTTCTAGGGGGCAATTGCAGTACAGGAACGAGCAGATTATGAGACTTTTTGAATAGAATTACACAACTCTGGACTTACATTTCTGTGACAGATGAAAAGAACTCCAACCTCTTCCATTCCTATTTCCCAAAATTTCTAAACTGTAGTATCTGTTATGTTTAGCACTTTACCCAGTTTTGCCTATCAAAGCAGTCTACCTTGTTTTTCTTATTTAGAATTCAGTTTTGCTTCCCAGTAATTCAGGCAGCATCATGAGACAGCAATAGCTAGGCTGGAAAAAAACAAAGGAGAAGCTATAATTTAAACAAAAACCTGCAGCAATTTAAATCTTCTACTGTATAAAACTAATGTTCCACTTAATACCCTGCTAGACTTCCTAAATACTAAAATTCATGTTGGAGAGGTGGTGGTGAACAATACACAAATTAAATATTCAACCAACAGTATTTTACTTGCTCAAGAGAACAGGGCAACATTTACCCAGACATTTTAGGACATTCCAGTATGCTTTAGCTGGAGTAAAGCTTTCAGTTGAATAGTTCTCTTCTCTGAAAAAACATCAATATTTCTAATTACAAAGCTATGCGCGGAAGAACATTTACATTGTATGCCAAAGTTGAGGTGACTTTTACTGGGTGAAGAGAAATGATATTTCAGAAGTTGACTTTTCTTATACTCTATCATTTGGCCCCCAGATCAAAACAAATAAAACATTTTCACTGAAGCTGCTTCCTCCAGCCACTTTTACTTGCAGAAATTTGTTCTAAGGCATTTCCTGTCAGTGCTTCCCATCGTTCTCCAAAGTTTGCATTTTTTTAATATATATAAATTTTACTGTCCATGGCAATAAATATCACTTCTGTCATCCACAGCTATCAATATGTCGCAGAGACTGCTTTTCCATCTCATGTGGTTGTGATGAGCTTTCAAATTTGGCTGCCAGCATTCATCCCTTCTTGGCTCAAGAGCAAAGTAAATCTGCAATAGCCATTAATATTACTTTAACCAGATCTGAGGCTCTGAGTACCCTACTGCAGCCTCTTAGTTTACTGTTGCTCAAAGAACTGCAAATGCCAAAACGATGATAACATCAAATAGAAATGATATTTCCTGAAAGGTCCAGGTGTAATTGTCAAAATCCTTTCTGCGGCACTGAACATTAATCTCGCAGGTATGAGAATGATGCCGAAGTTATAGAAAGCAACCCAGAGGTGGAACCGTATATAATACTCTAGCACATGTCTGATGGGACCCAGATGCATTTCCCAGCCCCCTGTTGCAGGGAGATGCCCAGCTGCAGCCGGGACCCACAGCAAGATGGGACTCCAGGCAGCCAGAAGACAGGTGTACACCTAAGGTGGAAACCCCCACGGATACCGTGGAAATGCAAGCAGAGCATAGCACATATCTTGGTTTGGGCATCGAGGTGGAGGGGCACATGATTTCTGTGCAACTCTTACCTCTAAATAGTAACAAAAACATTGCTGTGTAGACATTGTTATAGTTAGTCATTTAAGAGAAAACTTGGGTTTCTGTAATTAAGCAAGTGAAAGCCAGAGGAAAAATACCCCACAGTTTAAACTCTGTCCTCTTGCACGTATGCAGTAAGGCTTTATATATCTATACAATACAGACCTCTTACATTATTCAGCCAATAGTCTGTAATTAAAGATCAAAAAGGGTTCCCACAGCTCAAGATACACACAGGCACAGTATTCTGTGTGTTGCTATGACCAAAAAGATCAGTTTCTCAATCATACTGCAGCAGAAAAACAGTGCACATTTGATAGAAATACACTGTAATCAGCCCAAACTTCCTAGCTAGAAAATGAGCTCGTATTTACCCTGTCTAAAGTAAAAATAGCTTTTATATCTATGACACGCCTTAACTCCAGTTTCACTCCGAGTTCTGGTAGAGAAGCCAGCTAGCCAAAAGTATGTGCCCCTCCGGTGACATCTATGGCTTAAGACAGCCAGTTTGAAACACAAACTGGCAATCTCCTTTCTTCTTCCTGACCAAATTTTTAACTTCCCCCATATTTTCACGCTGTCTTCACTTTTTCAAAAGTATACAACAATGTTATTTTTATCACAGGACACAGCTTTCTCATTGCCAGAATACAATTTGTAGGAGGACATCTAGGCAGAGTCAAGCCTGCCCTCTTGCACTGCCCAGCCTGTTGCAGCAGCTGCTCTGCTTAACAGCTGAAAACTGCATTTTCAGTCACTAGTCCTTGCAACTTTTCAGAGCTCTTGCGTCAGCTACTACAGCCCTTAGAAACTGGTTCCTGGGAAATCTGCTCAACAGCTGAAAAGTGGAAAGGGAAAACTCCAAGCAACCGTGTAAAACACATCTGGGGCCACAGCTTGTCATTGTGGACATGGATGTGTTTCAAATCGGGCTCAGCCTCTCTATCAGCTCAAGGACCATAGGTAACCTCTCCCCCACGGAGCTTACTCCAACCAAATGCTTGAATAGAAAGTAGGTGAATGTCAGCATCACTTAAGCAATGCCCAAATGTGTTTATTCACACTGCAGACGTCTCGCTGCTGCAGCACTGTTCCTGTCCCTGACTCTTCAAAGAGGCCCTCAGAAGCCAGCACTTTGTGTGGTGTGGTGGAGGCAGCATTGTTCTCATTACCACTCACAGAACTCATATCCAGCCATTAAATTATACAGCTTTCATCTGTTTCTTAAGGAGACAAGGCTAATGCAATCATGCTGAGTGTGTGCATGCATGTGTCCATCCATATATCTCCCAGCAACTTTTGAGCATCTGCCTGACTTTGATCACAGCTGGCAGAAGGTCAGAGACCTCGACAACACCAAGTTCCTGCAAGTCATCAGGAAAATGGGCACCTGGTCTGAGGGGAGGGAGACCTAATTACGGTCCCCAAGCAGAAAAAGCATGCAATCCCAGCTCACCCTTGGACTCCAAAGGATCCAGCATGAGTCACAATACCAAAAGAAACCAGGCTATGCCAGTCCTGCAGCTTGTTGAAGTATCTTGGCACAGCAGCAAGAGCCACTGCAAGCCGTGGCCTTCCACAAAGTACCCTGCTCCCCCAGGTCCCGCAGCTCTGTCTTCAGGAAAGGGCTTAAACAGCCCTTGGTCAATGCAGTTGCCTCACACAGCTTCATAACAGAGCAATTATTCCAGACAGAGCAACACCACAACGTTTCCGTCCTGTATCATCTCTGCAAGGTAGGACTTCTCTGCCAACCTCAACACGCAAGCTGAAGCACTGAGGGTTCACACCATACCTCTCACAGACCACAAGGAAACCCTGACTTTACAGAAGTCAACAGAAGCTTCTGTTTCAGAAGAAAACAGAGCTGTAAAAGGCACATGTGTTGGGGAGGGTACAACAACACAAAATATGAGGGGGGAAAAACAAATTGTAACAGGATACTTTCTTGCAGACATCACTTAAAGAAAGGAAAAGGAATACTTTTCCTTGAAATCAGCTACAAAGATAATTTAAAAAAAATAACATTGCAGCTCCTCTGGATTCAAACTTCTAAATTCACACTGTAAATAGACTTAAATTGGGGGGTGGGGGGTGGGGGGCGTTATCCTCTTCCCTGACTGGATGCATGGTGAGCTGGGAGGTCATCCCATATACACACTGTGATCCCACAAATACTGCAGAGTCTCTTCAAGTCCTCTTCCTGGTCTCAGACTTGCATCCTGCTTCTATAAGAATCAAGAGCATTACAACCAGCAGAAGACCAACAGGTGTGGAAGTTGTCTTCCTTCAGATTTTTTCTTGTTATTCAGCTTCAGAGGACCTATGCATCAGAATTAACCTTATTGAATAAAATGTCACTCTGGAAATGCTTTGTTTATAAACATAAATGTATGTACATGTATATGCATGTGTGTACATACAGACACTACACACAGTGTCTCAATGCAATAAAAATGGCCAGTTGTTACCCCTTTGTATGCCACACATAGTGGCATTCTCACAGTTGCCTTAAGAGTACCCTTTTGATCTACAAATTACAGAGGTAAGCTTCAGCTATTTCTAATAAAATACAGTGAATGCTGCTTCTGGCAAGTACACGACAAAAGCTAATATTTAAACAACAGTAGCAATAAAAAGTATTAGTACTATGCTGTGGAAAAGATTTACATTAAGATAAAAGTTCTTTTTTCTCCCCCCTTCCCCTCCTAGGAAAAGCTATGGTTTAAGGCAACCACTCACACCGGTAGTGGCTATGTTCTGTTTTGTGGTCTGCCCAAGCAGACATATGCCCAAGCATCAGCTAAGTCCTAGCACAAATAAGAAGATTTTAATCCCTCCAGGCTGCCCTAGCTCTTTCCCCTCCCCCCCCCCTTTTTTTTTTAAATCATCTTATTAATGCTCCATAAAAACAAGTGAAGTATCATTGCACCTCGTCCCTCCAGCACTTCAGCTGTAAGCTCTGTTTCATTCAGACATTGAACTGAAAATTTTCTTGACTGGTTTAAAAGCTAATTTTAAAATCATTTTACCTGCACATTTCTTTTTTTTAACTTTACACATAAAATATTTTAAATTATTTAATTTGTCCAATGAAATACTAAAAGTTAAAAAAATATTTTTGCTCGCTATCTATATAAGTCCTCACAGAAGTGTTTCAAAGAAAATTGCACAGAAGGATGTTTAAATCCCAGCAAAATCCATCCATACCTTTGGCTCTTGACAAGCCAGGGCACCTTAGAGAACAGTTCCCAGTGAGTCCCCAAATCCGGATGCCAGCCACACTCCCTGCTAAAGTACTGCTGTGGGGTGCTTGTATTTCCACGTGCAACTGGTGCATCTTTCTATGTAATTTTAGCATCTCAAGGCCTAATCCAAGGCATTTCAAGCCAATGGTGTTCATTCCACCATTTCCAAAAAAGAGCTGTTCATATCTTCAGTGCAAGGCATATATCTCAAATATCACGCATACACCAGAGAAAATCACTTTTGAAACTACCTCCATAGTATATACCAGATAGATCAGCAAGATTAAGTCCTTTAGTATAAACTTATTTGTGAATAACATTTTGAAATGCTTTGCAAAGGGCCAGGCTTGAATTTTAATTATTTGATTTTTTTGGTTTTTTATAATTATCCATTCTTTAAAAGCACTCATCAGCAATCTCTTTGGGTTGCTTCTACACAACTTATATAGGAAATTATTAATGCTCCTGAAATACCATGCGGTAACTGACAAGTGAAAGGTCCTTTCCAAGCATGAGTGTGATGGCCGGGCAGCACTGATGTGGACTCTGTGCAAGAGCGAAAGGGATAAAGATCCATTCCTTGTGCTCCACCCAGCAACAGCGTACACAGGACACAGGTCTCAGTCCACCTGGCGCAATGCTTTCCTCAACATGCATCACGTGCAGCTATGCAATATTTGGCATGGGCTTGTGTGTTGTCCAGACCCTGTCCTGGTTTTCCTTGTTTGGTTTCACCTGTTTGATTTATCAGGTTACCATGATCTTTACATTTAATCTTACTCAGATTAAATGCTATGTTACCATTAAAAACAAGAGTCATCATAAAAAAGTTGACTGATTTGGAGCTTGTCAAATGAGAGAATAAATGAAGGGAAGTGATCCATCTTGCTTAAAATGAAGAAGAAATACAAAGGTGAAGGGCAGAAAAACTTATTTCATCAGATAGGTTTCAACAGGTATTTTAAGCCAGAAACCTGTTCAATATTATACCAGCAAAAGCAGTGCTTTTTTTGATTTTTTTCTCTGCTTTTATTTGTAAGTTACTAAATAAGTAGGAAGCGCCTATATGTGTGCATGTGGTTTTATTCATCAGTGCAATGTGCCATAAACTGAGGAAAACAAAATCTTCACTTCCCTTCTGCTCTGGTGAAACCGCAGCATACAAGTTGTAGCCAACGTGCCTGACCTCCCAGGTAAAATTAAATTGACTGAAGACAGACTGAAATTCCCTTGTCACACTATTATCTCTCTCTATTTAAGTTCATATGAAGCCCTGTAATTAAGAACAGCTTTTAAATTCCAGTGAAAGCAAAAGGTTTTAGATTTTCTGGTAGAAGTGAAATAACAAACAAACAAAACAAAAAAAGAAAGTGATTCTTGGAAGATGCAAGGATTAAAATGCTCTTTAAAAAAAAGCAGCAAGTTTTGCCAAGACAAACCAGACTGGCTGCTGCTAACATCAGAAGTCTTCCAGTGATATGGGCCACAAAGCAAACAAGGCAGATGAAGACAAACATGACAGCTTGGAGAGATACCAGAATACTTTCACTTTGCAGAATCTTTTAAGAGATTCAAAGTTACTGCCTTTTAACTTAGCTGACTCTTGTGGGAGAGCATGTGGAAGGGGAAAGCTGCCCAGGCTGCTGTATTTGGGCATGCCTACCCTACCTACACCAGAACTGGACTCGCGTGACTCGGGAAGGCAAGGTGTCCTCACTTCACTGATAGCTGAGAATACAAGCCCTTCACGTTGCAACGCCCCAGACACCAAAGCCTAAGCACGGGTGAACAGCAAGGGTGAATTCATCTTCTGGATTCTATTTTATTGTCCTATTCCTCTGTGTCCAAGCAGAGCCAAAGCAGCTACGCCAGCACATGACTTCTATTATGTCCAGGTGATTGCTACCACAGCTACGTTAACCGTGGGATAAGATTTAAAACGGCATATTCCCCTTCTGGTGAATATTTCCAGCTTAACATTGACGGAAGCTCCAGCCAAAAATAAGAGATGCATCTTTGCAACAACTGGGACTACTGGATTTTCTCCTCCACGTTCGCTTGGTGGTTTTGAATTAAATTGAATCGGAGGGCTGAGAACGAGCACTCTCCCAAAATAGCACAGTTCAGTCTTGTTGCAGGGAAATCGTGGGTCTCCAATTTCTGCTGCGGACACGGCCTCTAACTCGGGGGGTGCCAGGCCGAAGTCTCCCGGCACAATTTTGTCAAAACCTCTTCAAGTCAAGACAAAAGTAAAGCCATGAATACTCCTTATTGCATGCGTCTCCGCTGAATAGCTTTGGTATTGCCCTATTCCCTATGACAATGGAGTTAAGGGAATGAAACATGTTGTTTGGAAACAGCAAAAAGCTGTCAGCAGTAACCACTGTCAATACTCATGCTGGGCTAAGCTTAGTACTCCTGCTTGTCATTTATTTATTTATTTACTTATAAAAAAACGTGTTTGATATAAAACGCTTCTGTATGCAAGCAACAATGCCAAACTAATAAGCCAGTGATTAATTTTGTTCTTGTCCTAGGTTTGTTTTCTTCTTAATAGTCTACATAAATACATTAGAGAAAATATTCATTTGCCTAGACTTTATGTGGTATGAAGCAAACCCAGAAGCATTTTGCAAAGGCAGCTAGTTGTCACAGGAGAACTGGGCGGGTGAGCAAAAAAGACAGACGTGAAAACATATTTAGAGAGCTGCATGCAAGCTGTAGAAAGGTACAAAAGATATTACATAAAAAAAAGAAGTTGCTCAGCACTTTCAAAGATGCTGCCAGTCTAAGAAATGGTCTCACTGACTTCAGTCACGATTACCACAGATGGCAAGAAATAGTCACATCGGGAAAAGTAAAAAGAAAACCCAGTAATAATTTTAGAGAGAAGAATAAATAAAGAGATTTTAATGGAGGCCTTCACTGGTCACTTTATGTAGACGGTGGTATTTAAGTTTTTAAATACATTATCAACTGTATGTTTTTCTTTTAACAGCCAGCAAAAGGCTTAACTTTTATAAAGAAATCCGATACTTGTCACAGAGACCTTGTTTTTATTTCTGTGCCTGGGCTGTAGCAGAACAGTGTTGGTAGCAAATTTTCTCAGATTGTTTCTGGTGCCACCAACTGCCTTGTTCTGAAACAGTAAAGGGCACGCTCCTTCCCAAGGGCACTCTCCTTCCCAAGGGCACAGAGGAAAGCCATTCACAGAGTACAAGAGGGCTGTTAATGCTGTACGACGAGTCAGATCACTCCAGATCTCAGAATACTCTGCATATTTCTCATGGTAACTGTTTTACAGACAAAGGAGAAGAGAACTCACTTTGCCAAATTAAATCCCCCCCTCATAAAAACTCTTCAGACTACAGCAAAGCTTGAGAAACAGAGGACAACATCAGGTTCCACCTCCCTTCGGGGCAGTAACAGCAGAGGACCCACTCCCGCTTGCTTTGCGTGCCCTCGGTTATTGCCAACTCCAGTGGCAGCTTGGATTGTGCAAAGAATACAGAAATAGAAAGAGAAAATGGTCATGTTCCCCATGCTGGATGGTGGGAGATAAACAGTCCCCTAGCAAGAGTTGGGAGCAATAGCATTGCTTGCAAGAGGCACAACCCCAATGCGTTAGGAGGTCATTTAAAAAAAATGCCTATAAAATATTTATATTCTATTATACTTGTGTGTATTCTATTATACAATAGAAAAAATATTGTGTATTTCATTTCTTGCCACATACTATTGGAAAACTATTTTAAAAATGCTTTGAAGAACACTCCAAAATGTTGCTGGTATTGTTTTCATAATTCCAACTTAGCAGGCTACAGAGGAGAAAATGTTAATGAATAAATTAGAGAAACTTCTAAAAAAAAATGCCCTACAAGTATTTTTTCTGAAAGTTATATAAACAATGTCAGCCTGTCCACCCAGATATTTCTATGGTCACCTAGGCCACACTACGGAAAAACCTTCCCATTTAAGAAAATAGATCCACAAAAGTGAGGTGTCTAAATCTTTGTAGCCTTTAAGAAAAATATCATAGTTAGTGACAAGGAAACTTATTTATTGTATTTTATGCTGTGCATGTGAATTAGTGTATGAGATGCTGGCAAGAAAGAGAGCCAAATTCAAAGCCAAGACCTTTACATTTGGTTCTAGATGTGCTGAAAGGCATGGGGATATCCTATGCTTCGAGACAGATGGTTTAATAGCCCAGCACCACCTCCTGCCCTAGTAGTCTCTCTTTACTGCTTCACAGTTTCTGGTTCCAGTGAAGCATAACCAGTGTTGGTAAAAGTCGTTGCCAAGGTTATCTCTGGTAACTAAATCCAGCCTTTATGTGGTTTTAACAGACAATTTGAGATGGAGACAGACAATTTCTTCAAGGGAGAGCCAAATAGCTGACTTCCAGGGTGATGTAATCCTGGAAGGTTAGTGCAGAGTAAATGCATAACCGCCACAGTATTTTTGCTGGGTTTGGTTGGTTTTTTTCTCCCTCTAAAACATGGGAAATAGGAGTGGAAGTCTTCAAGCACACAGAGACCAAAGCAAAGCCTGATACCTCCAGGTATACTGATACCCAAAACAAACAATAGAGGAGAGCTAAGAATCTTCCCTTTCAAATAACACGACATTTCCAGCTCTCACTCATTACTGACACAGGGATGACTCCTACTATCACAGTCCTGATTCATCATCCTAAAGACTACATCATTTGGACAAGGAAATTCCAGATATGGAAGAAAGGACCTGCCGCCTTCTCTTGATTGCAGTTTGGGTTTTTAAGATCCTCTTTTAAGAGCCCTAGAAACTGATTGATAAGCAGAATTCAAGTGAGTTGGTCCAATGTAGGTTACAAATGCAAATTATTACTGGGACAAGTACACTACGTGCATGTCTATCCCTTGGGATGACTAATATTTTCAATTTCTTCACAACTTTAAGCGAATATCATGTTGTTGGGAGCTAAAGGGCCAAAGCTTCTCATGAAACTCTCAAAGAAGCGGGACTCCTCATTAAATTTAAACATGAGAGGCATGCCTGATAGTTACACTCACTCTTTAACTTCAGTGAAGGGTCCTTTAACCACCTAGAACCAGCAGCCTGCAAAAACGCAGGGTCCATTTGCCAAGCAGCTGCAGCTATGAGTTTGTGGTGCCGGTGGCAAGTGCAGCAGAAAAAGCATGAGAAGGGTCTCAACTCAGGCCACCAGTGGCCATCCTGGTTTCACAGAGCAGGTCAGATGCGCAAAGAGCCTTCCCTGGCCCTCAGCGCAAATGCAACCAGAGACAGCCCTTGGGGCTGGGCTGCATGGGGACCACCGGCAGCCACACTTGCCCTCACCCCACTTCCCAGCATGGGGCAGCAGTCAAAAAGAGGGTGGAGGGAAGTCCCCCTGCAAGGGCACTAGTCCAAGTGCTATGAGATGCCCTAACTCATCCACAGTTGAGCATGAAGAGCTGTGCTGTAGAAATACAGATGAAGCGGGGTTTTCAAGCCAGAATGGCAAATCAGGTACCAATGCTCGCTTTTTCCATGGGTTTATACCATGTTTCTGCTGTAATTTGGGTAAACAAAGCCAATATACACAGTAGCTGTTAAAGGAGTTCTATGAATTAACGTTACTCGGATTTTTACCAGTTCTCCTGAAACCTTCAAGAATCTATAAAAAAATTTTAAATCTTTCCTTGGCTTTCTTTTTTCCCATTTTAACTTATGATCTTTACAGTCTGTACTAAATAATCAATATTAGTTAAAATCTTCAATTCTCTCTAGAGGACAGTGCCCTCCAGGTTTTATAATAAAATATCATGATGTTCAACCAGTCTTGTATATCATATATATATATTGTAAAATAAACATCCGAGGGCAGCCATGATTGAATCTCAACTCCGTAGAGCCAAGAATTTTCCACTGCCTTTTAGAAAACAGATGATATTTATTCCTTCCTAAAGTTTGCGCCTTGTGAATAACATTTCTTTCACACATCCTTCCCAGGATTACTCTGCATTCTTTGCTAGCCCTCCATGCTTCCTTATCTCAGTTTGCACGAAATGCAATCATTCAAAATAGCAAACTTAACTTAATTGCCATAGACAAGTGTTAATAGATTTTAATAATGCTTTATTAGAATTTATGCAAATTGGACTGCGCTGAAAATCTGAATAAAATCCTAGCTTTAGCAGCCATTTTTCCGCCTATGTTGTCTCTAAACACAGAGCAGGAAGAGGAAGCTTTAATTAGTAATTTCTGATGGAATCTGCTGATGGAAATGCTGCTGTTATGAATAGCTATAGGTGTCAAAGATTATCTTTAAAACTGAGTTTCATGATTCATTAATTAGCACTGAGGGCTTTTCCCAGGGGATGATTTAATACTAATACCAGCCGACAGATTTTTTTTACATTAGGATTTTTATCTCGATAAAAGTGTAGATAATGTCACAGAACAGTATTATGTTGACTCCACTTTAGAGTATTCAGTTAACCCACATTTTAGTACATAAACAGCTAAAATCACACAATTAGAGAGAAGGAGAAGAGTCATGTACAAGTGAAGATTTTTGAACAACTAATACAGAAATAATCCAAAATAATCTATTCTAGTAAGTAAATCAGAGTTAAAATGATAATATAAAAGCTATTCAAGACTAATAACTGTTGCTTTATTCTTTGTTACCTTTTGTTGTTGCTCTTCCTTCAGGACAAAATCTGACAACATATGGAAGGTTTCTGTCTGCAGGATAACTTGTTGATGTCAGTGGGAGACGCACACAAATCAAAACCCACAAATGACCTACATATATATTTTTTTAAACTCATGAAAGAATATTTACTATAACTAGGTAATAGAAAGGAGCACAATGATGGAACTATTTTTAGTTTTGCCATTATTAATTAATACCAGTGGGCAAATATTTCAAAACAATTCTTCCTTTTATGCCCAACCATCTTCATAGCTGCTGTAATTTGCACACCAAGGACTGTATAAATGCACCATAGTTAGGGAATCCTGACAGAGCAGAGCTCCTTTGGAAACATTGCTTCTTCACATTACTGACAAAGCTGTCCTATTTATTTCCTCCTGAATCTATAAAGAAACACAAGAAAACCCTAATGCCATAATGAGCCAAAGTAATACAGTACTACTTCAGGTCTTAGAAACAGCCAACCAAAATATTTTCTGTTGACAAGCTCCACTGAAGAGCGCAGGAACCAAGCATTGCATCACAGACACCAGGTAACACTTCCTCTTGTGCTATACTGGGTTAGGAAGATCTGCCAGCAGAATATTAATAGTTGCTCCATTTAAAGATAAGGAAATCAAATTAGCAAAATCTTACAGTGATTTACTCAAAAGGAGCAAGAGCCTGGCTATGTTTAAGTTTCAGGCAAAACTTCAGCAGAAGTAGGATTCTACCCATATATTTACTAAACCAGCTGAAATCCTTCCTCTTCCAGTCCTTATTGCTCACCATAAAGCA
>NW_008825071.1:4625857-4634572 GCF_000699105.1 Pygoscelis adeliae
CAATAGAACTTTAAAATTCACATACAAGATAAACAAAGATCATTTGTAGCAGATATACAGTGCTGTGACATGCAGCAGCTGTAATTCAGAATGTAAGAGTATTCAAAATAAAAACAAACAGAAACCCATCCTACCACAAGCAAAGCTGAAGAGAAAACCTGGAGTTTAATTTTAATTTAAAATGGAGCGAGTCCATTTTTGAGAGAACATTAATTTTAATCATTTTAAAGGAGTTATGAAAGAGCACAAAGGAGTACGAGATTTACCACTGAAACTATGCAGATACCTAGCATTTCTCTCTGCTTTTGAAAGTCTCCACCCACATACCTCACCTAAGATTTACTGGCTCTTTCTGAGCTATGTGAAGTAGCCTTTCCACTGCAGCCAGACCATCTGTAGGGCGTGAGCGAGGCGCACAGCTTGGAAGGAGAGCTGATCTCTTTTACTAGTGCAAACCAATAGGCTGGCACTGAAATTAAGTCCCATAGAGCCAGGGACACTGGGGGTCTGGGACAAGCGGAGGCTGCTGTCTTGAAGCCGGTAAAGCTGTACCGGTGACACATGCGATTCAATTGCTTTGAGGGTTCTTTAATTGCATGTAAGCTGACAACACGTAAAGCTAAAAATAAAAAATATAGGTTTTTCAAATGGAAATGATGACTAACCCTTAACGATAATTAATACCAGCCATTCTCAAAGACCTTTTTTCACCTACAAATGAAACTAATTACTAGGATTTCTTGCTCATAGTTTGCTGTGTTGTAGAACAGCAGCAGCTGGGCTGTCTTTTTTTATTTACTCTTGAAGGGCTTTCAATAAATCTGTTTCAAATTTTGTTAGCCTACTCAACCTCCACACCCTCTCCTTTCTACTCCCCCCCCCACCTTCAGTACTCATTCATGAGTTACAGCTGAGTAGAGTGATTTATAATAGTGCAATGGAGTGCAAAACATGCTCTGGCAAAGGAGCAAATTCCTCCGCCTTTCCTCAGATACCATCAGGTGTAACTGCAAATCCTGCCATACCCTTGGTGCTGAGAGAGGAGATAAACAAGACAGTGACTTTTCCTCCACAAACCCGCCTGATGGAGTAGGACGCGATGGAATTACACCCTCCTCCCCCAGTACTAGTCCCGTCATGCCCAGCCGTAACGCATAAAGGGAGGAGGTCAGCTAATCCCTGGGCTTCTTTGAAATCCTCTTGGATACATGCAAACGGATAGGGAGAAAGCCTCTTACCCCAAGTTCAGGTTACATTTTGCAACTAAGAAATGCTGAGTAGGAAGTGGTCCGTAGGGTTCTCCAAATCTGAATGTGCATACGAAATAGAAGTGGTGAGCTATGGTAGCCTCAAACTACCTAACATAGATGCATCTTGTTTATTGTCTAAAGACACACACACACACACACACAATATTATCATGCTGTAACTATCTGGACTGAAATAAAGTCATCACACAGGACTACAAACACAGCTCTGCAGGGTGTATGATTTTACTGCACATCTGATATTACTGCACGTTTGATATTTCATTTTATTTTGTGTCTTGACTCCTGTCAAATTCCCAGCTTTCCTCAAATGGAAATAAGCTTTGAATCCAACTAGTTTTGAAGAACATTTTGTAAAAGGGAACCACAAATACAAAAAAATAACAACTAATTGCTGTTAACCTCTGTTGCAGCAGTACTGAAGTATACAGCTGTTCCCACAGTGGACAGCACAGTTTGATTATTTTAGCCACATAGTTTTAAAGGAAATATTAGATTGTAAAGGAAATTGGTCAGCCTTTCTGGTTGGGAATAAATAAGCCAGAGATGATGTTGGTATAGTTAGTGGTATGTTACACAAGAGTGAGCTGTGTTAAGATGCATGGGTTTACTATTGGAAATAATTTGTTTTTCTTTTTGTTTGCCTTTTTATATAGAGCCATGAGTCTCATTTTCTGTTAGGTCTATGTGGGGTGGTGAAGGGCAGTTTTGAAGGTAAGCATCTGCAGCGATTTGGAAATTCTCCTGAAGAAGGATCCACAGCACAGACAGTTTGCACTGGACCTAAAAGCTAGGGTTGACAACTTTATCAACATTAAAAAAAAAATGCAGAGTTTGCCTACTATTGGCAATAAGGGGGGAGGCAGAAACTGCTTCCATCAGCACATCTAAACACAAATTGTCATGTTCACTTGAAATGAAGCTGAACACATTTTTCTTTTAACTGGGTGGTCAGTCATTTGTGTATTTTATTTTATTTATCATTAACTTGTTAAATAAAAGGGAATCGAGAAAACCTTGCCTTGGTTCTTGACGAGGCATTTTACCAATTCATAGCAAAATAGAGGAAAGTTTTCCGGAAATGGTCAGTGAAAACTCAGGATACTCAGGTGACTGGAAAATGGGGAAAATCTTCTAAGTGGCAAACAAAAAAATAGAAGGACTTTTTTAATCTTGCAGACTTTTTTTAAACCCTTTTTGACCACTTCTTTTACAGGTATTTGCTGTTCAGAAAGTCACTCTTCACTCATCAGTGTCTCCCTGGTAGTAACTTCAATCAAAACCAAGAGAAGCAGTACACAGTCAGGACACGCTGGCAGGGCTGCCTGGGCCGTTATCATGAGTTTTCACTTCTATTTTCGTAGTACCTGTGTCATGGCACATTTGCAGTAGAGCTCAGCAATGGCCCTTCGAGGACAACAGAGCCCCACTGAAAACTCTAGTATTACTGCACACATCCATTCTTGCAGATCAAGCTTTAGCCCTTGTGTATTTAAAGTTGTCTTACAGCTTGATCAGCTCAGTAAAACACACCAAGAGAAAAAGTCATTGTAAAGCAGATCTTTTAACATGTTCCTGAAATGCCACCCATGTTTTTCACTATTAGGATGGGATTTTTACAGCATGGTCTTCAGCAAAGATGATGCTAGAGCCCTTCATAAACACAAGCCCTGACCTAACACATGGCTTCAAAGGACCTGGGGTCTGCTTGGAGGCAGAAGCACTTGAGGCTCCACACATACAGAAGAGCCTGGGTCCACACGCAACAGTCTTTGATTCAGAGACCTGTATTGATCAACAGCGGTACAGAGTTCACCTCGGCGTCACCCAAACACACAGCAACGCAGTTCAGCAGCATCTCAGTAAAACCCAGGTAGCACATTTGTGCTGAGCTGAGATAAAAAGGGTAGTTTATTCTCTAGGAAGTTACTCCATTAAAAAAAAAAAAAAAAGAGATTGCTGCATAGGTCTGCTTTGTGGCTCAGGCATTATAGCTTTTCCTTCACCTCTGCAGACGCAGCACAAATAAGAGGGGACAAGTTGGAGTGTAACCCAGTTGTGCACTGCCAACACAAGCTCTTCCAGACTTGCAGCCCCTTGCCCCCATGCAAGCACACTTAAGGATAGGGCAACAGCAGCACCACCAGGAAAAAGGGAGGCCTTATGAAAAGCAAAGCTATGAAAGATGGTGTGAAACTTACCTGACACTTGAAAGTACAGCTGCACTTCCATAGTAGGAAACAACAGCTTGGCTTCTCTGCCCACTCACAAGAGGTGCAAAGCAGTTGTTCTATTAATGTGAGTGATGTTCCTTGTGATTTTCACTGGCTTAGGTAAGAAGCACTCAGATCGAAGGTCTCTTCATTAAAAAACATGAGCACACATGAGCACAAGCTGCAAATGAGGCACATTCAGCAACGAGGAGTGTTTATCATTCTTACCTTAAGGCTTACGGAAGTCTAGGTGAAAAATGCCTAGAAGATACCAGTCACTCAGCATGAATGGCCAGTCAGAAATAAGCACCTTTTTTTTTCCTCCTTTGCATCTGAGCAAAGCACTGGTGTACTGACATATGACCAACATTACAGTTTGTAAGACAAACTATAAAATGCTCTGTGATCCATAACGAGTACTGAAGCTCTTGCGCTTTCTCCCTCCCTGCAACATATATCTGCACAAACTACAACAATAGGACCCCCAGAGATGAAGCAAAGTTTCTCAGCTTTGTCAATGAGCGAGAAAATGGAGTTTGCTGCCACATTCAAAGAGCCGATTGCAACCACCAGCCTGAATCGTTTCCCCACTTGTTTATGAAGCAATGTTTTACTCAGATGAGATGGAAATTCCTTATGAAAAATTATTTAAATATCACACCCCAAAATGCACTTTGAGTGTTTTATCCTGTCTTTACCAGTGAGCAAAGGAGAAACGGCAAGGAAACACTTATTTCCCTTCCAACTGCCATGTCTACCTTGCTGTCAAACAACGGCCCCCAACTGACAACCTCAGGACCAAATATGTTTCCTGTACCAACTCTTTGATCTCCAATTGCAACTAACCTAGAAGGGTAATAGTTACATTTGAGGTCACTAGGAGGTCTCGACCTCAGTTATATCACCCTTCTCCAAAGAAACTTCCACTTCAGTCGTCAACTTCCGGGTAATCTATTAGTAACTGGCATAAATCACACATTAAAATAGGTTGAAGCATTGTCACAAGAGCTAGAAAATGATCCATTAAGCTCTTCCTCCCCCTCCCCAAACAAACACTGTATTATAACTTTTAAAATATAAAAACAATCAAAAGATTTAATTGAGAATGTATCTTATACTTTCAATTCCTGTTACATATTTATTCTTCTTGAAAATAGGCAGGAGACAAGGAGAGGAAGAGTAACCAAAGACAGCGCTGTCCTGTGACGTTATGAATGCTGTTCAGTGTGATAAGTCAACGTGTCAAAAAGCACATTTGACCTCTTTCCCCCATGCTTTCTCCTGACCACCATCCCAAAGATGCACAGAACTGAAATGGTTCAGAAAAAAAAGAAATGGTGAGACTTGGCACATGTAAATTTTGCTGCCTGACTTCACCATCACTGATTACAGCTGACAGAGTTAATAAAAGAGCAAAGCTGGCTGTCAGAGCAGATTAGTGTGTGCAAAGGACAAGACAAAAGAATAATGCGGTCATTATTATTTATGGTCATTAACTGGGTTGAGTTCACTTCTACAGTACCCTACCTGAGCAGTAAAATGATCATCTAAACATGAAATACTACATTTAGAGTCAAAACACTGTAATTTTGTCTGCATGTTGGCTTGATCTCTTTTATATGAGGTATTGGATCCTGGAATTAGCCAGAGTGGGTAACACAGATTTAGCTAATGTGAGTAAGAATTCTTGACCTTACAGTGTTTTTCTAATGAGGGAGCAGAGAAAAGCTCACTGCCTCCTTGTCAAGACCTACTGAAAGAGAGGCACTGTGGGAGGGACAGGGGAAAGCTGCAGTGGAGTGCAATGGAGGTAGAAAATCTAATGCAAGAGAGGAAAGGGCGTATGAGGAGCAGTAAAAATGGGGAGTAAAGTAGGATTCTGGGTGGGAGAATCCAGCGGCAGGGACCTGAGAAAGGGTGAGACGATGGAGATAACTCAAGCAACTGCTTTGAGCAAGAGATGAACTCCAAGTGCAGAACAGAGATGGCAGAGGTGGCAGTCTGGCTGGAAGAGGGGATGAGGGACACTGGAGGACAGGAGGAACATCAGAGGAGCAGAAGTGTAAAGCCTGGGGGAGAACACAGTGGCACATCTCACAGAGATGCCTCTCACAGTTGAGAGGCATCATGAGAACACATACACTTCTGGAGCCTGTATCCAGAGGCAAGTGAGACAGTGTCAAATGCTACAAGCTTAGCAGCTGTTCTGTGTATATATGGTCAGAGCAACTGTGGGAAGTCCTAACTGCAGGTCAGAAAGCACAGCTTTCCTGACCTGCCACACCAGGAGCATTCAAAATCCCTCATAGGACTGAAAACTGCATCAGCCCTTGCTGTCTGTCCTGCTGCCTCTCCCTATCTCATTTGTTCCTTTTTTTTTTTTTTCAAATACGGTTCCAGGGCTTTTCTTTTACAAGACCTGAGCTGAAAACACCAACAAACTCTGTTTTGTCCTTGTGTGGCAGGGTGATTCATTTGGCCATGGCTTACTGTCAGCAAGAAGGTCCATGAGACATACGCACACTGTGGGCCACAGGATAGGACATCCTCTTGTGAGCACCTTGAAACACTTTCTCATCACAGGGCAGACTGGTGTCCACCATATAACTGCAGTCACTGTCACCTGATTTTAGTCGTGTGAGATATACTTCATGGGACAGGGATGGGTCAGGCTACAACTCATCCACTGGTGATGCCTAATTTTTAGTCTATGTTTAAATAAAGTTATTAAATAAAAGCCCAGAACAATGGTTAAGAGGAAGAAAAGTTCTTTAGGGGGTCCTGATGTGCAGTCTACCTTTATTATATCACTACACCTTAATTCAAAGACTGCCTATTTTCTGCTTATCCCTGAAGAAAATTATTTTTGTCTGTTTTTTAAATAGAGAAAACGTGGGTTTTGACAGTCATTGTAATATTACAATTTGTTATACCTGAACAGAGAAACCGAAATTGCTGATAAAGGCAGTAGCATCTTCACAGGAGTTCTCAATGTCAAACCCCTGTGTTGGTCTGCTTGTTTACTCATTTCCAACAGAATGAACTGTTGGTTTAGACCTAGAAGGACCGCAGGCTCTGCCTATGTGAAATTGTCTTTACCCTGTGCAGCTGTAGTTGAGCAGTGAGATTCAAATTACACTCTCCTCGACACCAGACAGGGAGATGCCATCTTACCTTCAGCGATAGGCTCTAGATTTTGAGATTGCATCCTTCTAAGAATGAAGAGAACTTCTTTTTTCACATAGGCAGTCGTTTTCCCCCCACTTTTCTTATACCCTTGGCCTTTGGGATAAAGAAATCATTTGCTTTGGCAGATTTAGTTTGGATGATATTTCTGTGCTAGTGACTAAGCAGGTTATAGTCATAATATATTTTACATTCTGAGCTCAGGTGTCAAGAGCCCAGAATCAGCATATTTTCTTTCAGCGTACTTCTAAATAACGATGACACCATAAATTAACATCCCTCATACTACAGTCTGAAATGTGATGGAGCTGCAGAAGCTTAGCCAGTGATGGAGAAAGCTCAGTGGTGGCATTCATCGCCACACCAGGAGCAGCACAGAGAGACACCAAGACACTGCAAAATACCAGTATCTGCAATACTCATTCCCACAGACTTCCTCCTTATGGAATAGCTAAGATGACAAGACAGCTGTGGAGTGCCATATATGCTTCACAAAGGATGGGGCAGTTTCATTCTTTGGCAAAAGCACCTCAGAAGAATAGAATAGGCGGCTCTAAGAAGTGCAGAGATATTCTTATGAAAGGTGCTCAAATTGAAACCTGGATTCTTATATTCTTCCCTACCTATTTTCATAAGGTTAGGACAAATGTAAGCATCTTACCTACTTTGGCAGTTTTGATTCAGAATAACATCTAAAACCTGAAGAGCAATGCATCATACTTAAAATCCAGTTTTTTAGATCCAAAATTGTTACAAGAGCAAATCTTAGTATACTGCTGATATCAAGTACCAAACCTAACTCTGGTCCAGTCCTATATTTCCATAGAGCATTGGCCATACTTCCTACAGCAGAGCCCCAGAGGTCACCACAAGGTTTCCTCAGGTCACCTAAGGATGATGCCAATGAAAGAAATATTCAGATATGTCTTCAGATACGTTGGACAATCTGCCTAAATAATTTGTTCCTGCCCCTGGAAACTGAAGGAAGTTGTTTTGCAGTTTCATGTACCTAGATAGCTTTGCAAATCTGACAATAGATGATGATGGCACATACAAACCTGTGAGCAGGAATTTCACATTTTCTTGATGTCTTACAACTGTAATTTAGCAAGCCAAACAGAAGACTGAATGTATTAAGAAGGCATTTTTCATAATCTTACTGCAACTTCTGCTGAGATTTTTTGGTGAAATTTGCCGGTTTCCATGCATATCTACTGCCATGGAAACAAACTGGAAGGGCCAAGAGACAGTCCTTTTTATAGATAGAATGCGTCCTTATAAAGTGTGACTGTACCTTGTAAAAAAAGCTCGGCAACACATTATTCAAAGGCAGTTAAAGTCCATTGAACACGATTTGGGCAGACTGGTGATGGCATTCTAAGGTCTTCCTGAAAGAAATTATATGCCCAGGGGACTTAAACATACGTATGGTCAAGCACATAGTATAAGACACCTTTGCAGAAACGGTATGCTACAAAGTGTGAATTCAGTGCTAGCATTATGTAGGCACAGTTCAATGCACACAGGCACTAAATCTTCATAGACCCTATGAGTAAAAGCAAATCCAGCATTCTTTTGTCCTATGGCAATAACACATTGCTGCCTTTTCAAAGGAAAACTTTCATAACCCAACAGCTACCAGACCGAATGGACATCAGCTGAGTCACCGTGGCATTCATCTCTTGGTTGCTTACATTCTTCAGCCATATTTTACAAAGTATTTTAAAAAAAGCAGTTTGAACTATGACAGAGGGAAATGTAATCAACTTATAGTTTTACAAACAGATCTCAAGGCTTTTCAGTAAAATTTGGCTTCTGTGCAAGCTTGCAAAACAATGACTAGATGGAGTTCTTCTTTTGAAGTTTTGTTTAAGAAAATTCTCCCAGGCTAAGACCCAGTAAGTTACAGTTTAGCCTGGAGCAAATTTTTACAACCAAGTTATAAACCCCTGAAATAGGAGTTCATAATGGAAACAGCTGCTGCACCCTAACTATAGCGGGTGCAAGTATAATAAAAACTGCAGGAGTTCACATTAACAATGGCATCA